>NC_048238.1:104539821-104594524 GCF_002007445.2 Ailuropoda melanoleuca | reverse complement strand
GAGCCCCACATCAGGCTCCTCCGCTGTGAGCCTGCTTCTTCCTCTCCCACTCCCCCTGCTTGTGTTCCCTCTCTTGCTGGCTGTCTCTCTCTGTCAAATAAATAAATAAAATCTTTAAAAAAATAAAAAATAAATATATAAAATAAATACAATGAAGGGATAGAATATGACTGTAAACACAAAAATTAAAAAAGATTTTAAAAAGGAATTGGTAAGATAAGTTGGTTGAAAAAGGAAAGAAGGAAAAGGTTGAAAAAGGAAAGAAGAATAATTCAAAAAAAAAGAAAAAATAAAGAAAATTAAAAAAATTAAAGTTGAAAGACTAAAGAATCATGGGAGAAAAGCCATGAATTCTATGTGCTGTATTTCCCTAGCTCTGGTGTTTTGGAATTCTCATTGATACATACACTTGGTCTTGGCTGGAAGTTCTTGCTCATCTGGGGGAGGGGCCTGTTGGTTTGATTCTCAAACGTCTTTGCCCCAGGCAGAATTGCACCATCCTCGTCAGGGTCCAGGCTAAGTCATCTGCCCCAGTTTGCTCTCTGTAGCTTTTGTTCCCTGAAGGCTTTCCATGCAGCTTTAGAGGATGACAGTGAAAATAGCGGCCTCCCAATCTCTGGCCCTGAAAGAGCCAAGAGCTTGGGGCCCCACTCTTCAGTGAGCTCTCAGGGAAAAGCAGTCAATCACTCCTGTCTCCCTGGTCTCTGGCTGCTTTCTGTGCTCATCCGCCCTGTGACCCAGCGTTTCTATCTCTGGTACATGGCCTTGTTTGGAGCCTCCAAACCTAGGAGATTCCTGTGATGCGTTCCTGCTCCGCTCCTCCCAGGGGAGGAAGGAGAGTCTCCCCAGTTCTGCCGCTTATTGGGCCCTTGCTCGAAGAGCAGTGGTACGACTATGCCGTGGGTCACGGTTTATGGCAACCCCAAGCTGGGAGCCCACTCCTCCACTCACTATTTGCAGCCGGATTCCCCACTCCCATACCTGGGAGCTCTGCCACACTTAGGTAGCCCCAGTCTTCCTGTGACCTCGAGGGTCCTGAGACCACACTGTCCCAGGGAGGGTTCCACTCCTCCCAGCCCCACACCCACCCTCCGCCTAGCCACTGGAGCGACGGCCCTCATCAGAGCAGGCTTCTAAAAGTTCTGATTTTCTGCTCTGCTGCTCAATCTCTTGCTGGGAGTGGCTGACGGAGGCTCCCTTCCCCCGAGGTCTGTCTTCCCATGTATCACCTCAGATACGTCGCTGTACCTCCTACCCTGCAAAAAGTGGTCGCTTTTCTGTTCATAGAGTTGCTGCTATTCTTTTCTTCATTCTCCAGTTGAGTTCGTGGGTGTTCAGCGTGGTTTGAGAACTATCTAGCTGAATTCCTGGGACCAGAGGAAATTTAGGTCTCCTACTCTGCCATCTTGGACTCTCTCCTGGGTGCATCTTGATAAACACATCTGTTCATGGCTAGCTTCATCTTTGGCTTCAGTAATAACTTCTTTCATTTGCCACTAAAGTGTTGTTTTAGTTGGGAACCCTCTGTTTGACCAGGCTGTAAATATTTATTTCATGGGGAGCAGGAGAGGGCTTCTCCAACTTTGAAGAGGACTCTAGGCTCTTTTAAATATGTTCCAAGTCTTCCTGACTAGGGATACTTCCCAAACTTCTAATTTTATTTTATTAATATAATGTGCCTATCTCTGCAGTGTATGGTAACCAAGCCAAAGCTCCTTTTCCTCTCTTTCACAAATTCTTTCTATTGATTAGTAACATGAGCAGGGTGTAAGCCTTTACTTCCTACCTCTTAAAATCTTAAGGCCAAGCCAAAAACCTCCAGCAGAATGGTGATATTTGTCTCCTATGTTAAGCTGGCTTTCTGATCTCTATTTTTCTTCCAACTTTTTTAGAATGTGGTACTGTGGACTTATTTAGAACTATCCTTCAGGATTCTTTCTTTTCCCCTTTATACAACGTGAAAATTTAGAAATGGCAATAAACTCATACTACCTTAATAACTTCCAAATTTTGTCTCTTTTGGGAAGTGACCTGTTTCCTCCTTTTGCTCTGTATCTAGGTAAAAACTACCCACTGGGTTGCACCAGGTATTACAAACTGACCTAAGTTAATTTAGCCATTCAGCAATTGTTAGGTTCTTCTGGCATTTTTTCACTAGCCTTTGGAAATTAGAAATAGCTGGTGCTTTATGTTTGCTTCCCCACAATCTTTCTTTCTTTTTTTTTTTAAAGATTTTATTTATTTATTTGACAGAGAGAGAGAGACAGCCAGCGAGAGAGGGAACACAAGCAGGGGGAGTGGGAGAGGAAGAAGCAGGCTCATAGCAGAGGAGCCTGATGTGGGGCTCGATCCCATAACGCCGGGATCACGCCTTGAGCTGAAGGCAGACGCAACCGCTGTGCCACCCAGGCGCCCCCCCACAATCTTTCTAACAGTTGATATGAAAGCAAATCTTAGATCCAATTTCACCAAAGATACACTTGTCAACAAAAGCAGGCAGAAGCAATTACACTACCTGTTCTTGTAGTTCAGGAAGAGTCTCGCTCTCTGCCCTAAGTTGTTCTGCTATTACTTGATGGCTGGATCAGCCAGCTTTGTGGATAGTTCAGGGAAGAGTCTTACATGAAATAAAGTGACATAGAACCAATGGGGCTTTTGACCTTAAGAACTGCATCAAAAGTATTAGGCTGCTGGGCTTGCCAGATTCTTAAACTTTGTTCATGCAAGGACAGTGAGACCTAAGCAATGTCCTAACCACCTACGTATCTTGAACATCATTTATTTCACCAATGAAAACATTATCTCTAACATCCCTCATGCTGATTAGCATGCCCTTAGGGTATAGATATTTATATCCATATTGGAAGTGCTTAATAACCTCCTCTAGAGTGCGAATTCCTGATTAGGGTACATCATAAGCTAACCACCACCTTTATAATGTAGATGACATTAATATGAATGTATATAAAATTTATATAAATTTTCTGTTACAGAAAATATAAAGCAAGCCATGTAATTAGATAGTAGTCATATGGAAAGAAAAGAAAAAAAACTTGTTTTTTCCTGGATTACAAGGCAAACTTGTCAAGTGCACATAATCTTTATCTTTCCCAGCCTTTCATTCAGTAGCTATTCTACCACTCAGTGGCTCTCCTTCATCCCTGAAGACTTTCAGTGTTCTCTTGATCTTCCTCCCTCATCAAAACAGGTACTTAAAAAAGGATTTGGTGAACTCATACAAAATAAGGGGTTAATAATAGAGCAGAGAAGGTGGGAACAAGTTAAAAGCTTGTGTGGTAAGTGCCAAGAGTATTTACATCTTTGAAGATGTCTGGGAAGGATAAACAGTTGAACAAAATCCTACCATGTTAAGTTACCATTTACTGAGCGTGCATTACGTGTATCCTCTGACATGTATCCTCTTAGTCCGTTCAGGCTGCTATAACAGAATACAATGGACTGTGTGGCTTATAAACAACAGAAATTTATTTCTCACAGTTCTTGAAGTTGGAAGTTCAAGATCAAGGCACATTTGGTGATGGCCTGCTTCCTTGTTCATAAATGGCTATCTTTTCCCTCTGTCTTAACATGATAGAAGGAACACGGGAGCTCTCTGGGGTCTCTTTTATTAGGGCACTTATATGACCAAATAATAACTTACATGATCTGATTACCTCCCCAAGGTAACACCTCCAAAAACCAGCACACTGGGGATTAGGTTTCAACATGTGAATGTGAGGAGGATGCAAACATTCAGTCTACAACACATATGTTTTACATACATACACGCGTGCGCGTGTGCGCGAACACCTACAGAGTCTCATTTAGCATTCACAACTTCCTTGCTAGGTAGTTTGCACAATTTCTGTTTTATAGCTAATGAAAATGAGGCTCAGAGAGGTTAAGTAACTTGCCTAAGGTATTCTCACTGCCTTCACAGTGAGATTTCCTGGGGCTTGCATTTGAACAGTGAACAAAACCTTAGGACAGAGGAACTCATTTCTCATTGTGATTTTTCAGGCTTCAGTGAACTGGTGGGAAAAGTGATTGTTGCATTAAACAACTGATTTCTTTTGTGGTGGGGGATATCAATAAGGAGTTTGCAAGAAAAATCCTCCATGTGTACTGAATCTCTATTTTAATAGTTTCATCTGTTGTTCATTCTTCCCTTACACCATCTTCTTTATACACACACATGCACACACATTTTTCTTGCATGTTTAATATTACTCTACAAGAGTGTGTGATTAGAATATTATGAGAGATTTTCTTTTTATTAATTTTTGCAGGGAATTTGCTAAATTCCCTGTAAAATATAAAGGATATGAAGGACTAATATCATTCCCACTGAGATCTTTCAATGTCTGGGTATTCTGTTTGCTCCTTTCCTATAGTCAAGTGGTCTTTGAGGTCCTTATGTAAACCTTTATGTCAAAACTGTCAGCCTTTTGTGGTTAAAACTGATTGCAAGTAAGTTTTACATTGACTTCTACACAATAATTTTCTTGTGTAGGTTATTTATTCACAGCTCTGTATTTCACCTTTTTCCCTTGTTGCTCAATTGGCAAAAATCATCCTGTACCTTATTAAAGCGGTCATTGAACACACACTATAAGCTGTTATTTCATGGTGATTATCACCAATGTAATAGTTATTAACAAAATGTCAGCATTTTGTACCTTCATTAGTGTGATGATTATCATGTGTTATCTCATATAAACAGGGCAGCCATGAACTTTGCCTATTGTCTATTACTGTCAGATGTTAAAAAAATATTATGGAATAAAGGGTAGAACTTTTATTTAAGATGGTATCACTTGTTTAGGCTTTGAAATCATCTATTCCTGACACATATATAGAGTAGATAAGGGATAAATGAGAAAAATTAGAACTATATAGCTGTGCTCAGAAATAAGTATCTCTCTGTAAGTGAAGCTGATCCAAGCATCTAGATCTTGAAGTAGGCTGGGGTGTACAGGATTTCTTTTCTCTTGGGGTGAAAGGCATTAAATTACAACTGTCTCACTTGGTGTGGGGGACCAAATCAAGACTCATTGCTTTGTGGAAATAATGGAAACCATACAAATGAGAAAAAGCAGGGGGCATTTGTTTTCAGAGCTTGCTATAGCAGGAGAGCCAGCCATCATCACTTGCATTTGGCAGAAATCCAAAGGCAGTCAGGAGAGTGGGAAAGCTTTTTAGTGGAAAAAACGGGAGGTTTCAGATATGTTTTCTTCAGAGTTTGTTGGCATAGAGAACGTGGAAGTGGGCTAAGTTAGGACATTCTACATAATTGGTTTGGAAAATATATTTGCCCTTTTCTTTTTGGTCCTGTGCATAGACTCTTGATAATGATTTTTTAAAATCCTAGGAAATTAATTCTGCTACCCGAAATAATCATGCTCCCATGAATAATTTTAGGTCTTCTATCGTTAATCAATGTGGATTTTGGAACTAGGAAATAGCCTTCTTTTATAACTTTAATTGGTCTATCAGTATTTCCTTCCATTAGTAAAAATAAATGTAGCTTAAAAGAAAGTTTTAGAAAAGGAATACAATGGGGAGTCCCCAGTTTTTGTCCAGAATATTAATTTTCATTCTCATGGTATTTATACTGAAATATGTTTAGAACAGTAAAGAAGATGACTTACTAGTTATAAAAATTATAAAAGTTAATGGTAACTTTTTTCTAGAAAATAATCACAAAATACTTAGCAAAAATATAACGGGCCCCAAGAGTATTTAAAGTTGAGAAGGTTTATTTTAATGGATAGTGCCACACCCTTTCCCGTAAATATCCTGTAAGACTCTCAGGTGTCCATAGGAATTTATCCTACAGAAGAACTATGTGAACAGAAATGGCAAGAGCTTATTTGATTGCACTAATGATGTTTTTTTCCCTGCCTTCTGCATGACCTTGATCAGAAGAGGCCAGAGTACTTATTGGAGAGTTGCAGCAATGAGTCTGATAACAAAAATATTAGACACATTACCACAACAATGCTATGATTTTTATTGAAATATTATTTTGAAGTAATAAATGTAGCATTTTGTAAAGCTTTAAATCCATCTAAAAATGAATGCAGTGCATCCAATTCATGGTATTTATCCTGATAAGCAATGCACACTTTCTTTCATTTCAAATGGTTCTCAGCCGTTAGGTTTTGCCTTCATTTGACCTATCCAAGTGACAAAGTGTTTCTACCAAACTTGTAGTTTTCCTCAGATGTTCTCTTCATTGTTTTCCACCTTTTATAAGATGATATCAGCTATCCATTTTCCTCTTTTATTATTAATGAACCATTGATAAATTTAGATCCTTCTAATACTTGTACTCTTTTTTTATTTTTACCAGACAGTGTGATTCTCATTGCAAATTCTGTGACTGGGGTCATTTAGCTGAGGCTCCTGTACCTTTATTTTGTAACTTTTGAGAATGTTGGTTCCTCAGATTTTTTTTCACCAATTTTGAAAACTGGATTAATTCCTCAGTTTTTACCTACATTTTTAAAATATTTATTTATTTGAGAGAAAGAAAGTGTATGCACACGTGAGCAGGGAGTAGGGATGGAGGGGGAGAGAGAATCTCAAGCAGACTTCCCACTGAGCGTGGTGCCTGATGCAGGTCTCGCTCCCAGGACCCCCAGATCATGACCTGAGCTGAAATCAAGAGTTGGATGCTTTGCCGATTTGGATACCTTTGATCCCTTTTTGTCTTCTGATTGCTGTTGCAAGGACTTCTAGTACTATGTTGAATAATAGTGGCGAGAGTGGGCATCCTTGTCGTGTTCCTGATCTTAAGGGAAAGGCTTCCAGCTTTTCCCCATTGAGAATAATGCTTGCAGTAGGCTTTTCATAGATGGCTTTTATGAGATTGAGAAATGTACCCTCTATTCCTACACTCTGAAGGGTTTTAATCAGGAAAGGATGCTGTATTTTGTCAAATGCTTTTTCTGCATCAATTGAGAGGATCATATGGTTCTTGAGTCTTTTCTTGTTGATATGATGTATCACATTGATTGATTTGCGAGTGTTGAACCATGCTTGCATCCCAGGTATGAATCCCACTTGGTCATGATGGATAATCCTTTTAATGTACTGTTGGATTCTATTAGCAAGGATCTTGTTGAGGATTTTGGCATCCATATTCATTAGAGAAATCGGTCTGTAATTCTCCTTTTTGAGGGGGTCTTTGCCTGGTTTGGGGATCAAGGTAATATTAGCCTCATAGAATGAGTTTGGTAGCTTTCCTTCTGTTTCTATTTTTTGAAATAGCTTTAGGAGAATAGGTATTATTTCTTCTTTGAATGTTTGGTAGAATTCCCCAGGAAAACCGTCTGGGCCTGGAGTTTTATTATTTGGAAGGTTGTTTATCACTGACTCAATTTCTTCATAGTTAATTGGCCTATTTAAGAAATCTATTTCTTCCTGTTTCAGTCTTGGTAGTTTATAGGTTTCCAGGAAGGCCTCCATCTCTTCCAGATTGTTTAGTTTTTTGGCATATAGCTGTTGATAAAAGTTTCTAATAATCCTTGCAATTTCAATGGTGCTGGTCGTGACCTCTCCCTTTTCAGTCATAATTTTAATAATCTCAGTCCTTTCTCTTTGTTTTTGGACAAGTTTTGCCAGTGGTCTATCAATTTTATGGATTCTCTCAAAGAACCAGCTTCTAGTCCTGTTGATCTGCTCTACTGTGGTTCTGGTCTCTAATTCATTGATTTCTGCTCTAATCTTGGTCAACTCCTTCCTTGTCAGTGGGTTAGGCCTGTCCCTCTGTTGCTGTTCCAGTTTCTTGAGGTGAGAATATAGAAACTGCATTTTAGATTTTTCTATTCTTTTGAGTGAGGCTTGGATGGCTATGTATTTCCCCCTTAGGACTGCCTTTGCAGTATCCCATAGGTTTTGGACCGTTGTGTATTCATTCTCGTTGGTCTCCATAAATTGTTTAATTTGTTTTTTGATTTCCTGGTTTATCGAGTCATTCTTGAGCAGGATGGTTCTTAGCCTCCAAGTGTTTGAGTTTCTTCCAGGTTTTTCCTTGTGGTTGAGTTCCAATTTCAGAGCGTTGTGGTCTGAGAATATGCAGGGGATAATTTCAATCTTTTGGTATTGGCTGAGACCTGTTTTGTGTCCCAGAGCATGATCTATTCTTGAGAATGTTCCATGGGCATTTGAATAGAATGAGTATTCTTTGGTTCTGGGGTGTAGTGTTCTATATATATCTATGAGGTCCAACTCGTCGAGTATGGCATTCAAAGCCTTTGATTCTTTGCTTAGTTTTTGCCAGGGTGTTCTGTCTATTTCTGATAGTGGGGTGTTGAGGTCCCCTACTATTACTGTGTTCTTATCTATATGTCTCTTTATTTTGGTTAAGAGTTGGCTTGTGTATCTTGCTGCTCCCCTGTTGGGGGCATATATATTAATAATTGTCATATCCACTTGTTGAATACTTCCTTTAAGAATAATATAGTGCCCTTCTGTATCTCTCTCTATGGCCTCTAGTTTAAAATCCAGTCTATCTGATATGAGAATTGCTACTCCAGCTTTCTTTTGAGGTCCATTTGCGTGGAAGATGGTACTCCATCCCCTTACTCTAAGTCTGAATGCATCTTTGGGTTCAAAATGAGTCTCTTGTAGACAGCAAATGGATGGGTCATGTCTTTTTATCCAATCTGCAACCCTGTGGCGTTTTATGGGAGAGTTTAAGCCATTTAGATTGATAGAGATTATTGACAGATATGATTTTAATGATGCCATTTCTCTTTAAAGTCTTTGTATCGGTTGTGACTTGCTGCTCTGTATCACTCTTGGGGCCTTTTTACCTTTATAGAGCCCCCCTTAATATCTCCTGTAGGGCTGGTTTCGTGGTTACGAAATTGGTTAATGATTGGCGATTTTGGAACGTCTTTATTTCTCCATCAATTCTGAATGACAGCTTTGCTGGATAAAGGATCCTTGGCTGCATGTTTTTCTCTGAAAGAGCTTTAAAAATGCCCCCCCAAGCCTTTCTCTCATTCCAGGTCTCTGTAGACAGGTCTGACGTAATCCTGATACCTTTGCCTTGGTACGTGAGAAATTTCTTTGCCCTGGCCGCTTTCAATACTGTATCCTTGGATCTAATATTTGCGAATTGCACTATGACATGCCGTGGCGTAGGTTTGTCCTGGTTGAGCTTGGATGGGGTCCTCTCTGCCTCTTGGACACGAATGCTTGTTTCCCTTGCTAGATTAGGGAAGTTTTCAGCTACAATTTGTTCAAATATCTCTTCTAGACCTCTGTTTTTCTCCACCCCTTCAGGGATGCCGATGATTCTGACATTGGATCGTTTCATAGAGTCAGTAATCTCCCGTAATCTACATTCGTGGGCGTGGATTTTTTTAAGACCAGCTTCTATTTTCGTTTTTTCTTCTACTAACCCATCCTCCAATTCGCTAACGCGTTCCTCTGCCTCGGTGACCCTGGCCGTCAGAGCCTCTAGTTTTGACTGNACTCAATACACGAGAAACAAATAAACAAATCATAAAATGGGCAGAAGATATGAACAGACACTTTTCCAATGAAGACATACAAATGGCTAACAGACACATGAAAAAATGTTCAAAATCATTAGCCATCAGGGAAATTCAAATCAAAACCACACTGAGATACCACCTTACGCCAGTTAGAATGGCAAAGATAGACAAGGCAAGAAACAACAATTGTTGGAGAGGATGTGGAGAAAGGGGATCCCTCCTACATTGTTGGTGGGAATGCAAGTTGGTACAGCCACTCTGGAAAACAGTGTGGAGGTCCCTTAAAAAGTTAAAAATTGAACTACCCTATGACCCAGCCATTGCACTACTGGGTGTTTACCCCAAAGATACAGACGTAGTAAAGAGAAGGGCCATATGCACCCCAATGTTCATAGCTGCATTGTCCACAATAGCCAAATCATGGAAGGAGCCGAGATGCCCTTCAACAGATGACTGGATTAAGAAGCTGTGGTCCATATATACAATGGAATATTACTCAGCTATCAGAAAGAACGAATTCTCAACATTTGCTGCAACATGGACGGCACTGGAGGAGATAATGCTAAGTGAAATAAGTCAAGCAGAGAAAGACAATTATCATATGATTTCTCTCATCTATGGAACATAAGAACTAGGAGGATCGGTAGGGGAAGAAAGGGATAAAGAAAAGGGGGGTAATCAGAGGGGGGAATGAAACATGAGAGACTATGGACTGTGAGAGGCAAACTGAGGACTTCAGAGGGGAGGGGGTGGGGGAAGGGGATAGCCTGGTGATGGGTAGTAGGGAGGGCACGTATTGCATGGTGCACTGGGTGTTATACGCAACTAATGAAGCATCAAACTTTACATCGGAATCTGGGGATGTACTGTACGGTGATTAACACAATATAATAAAATAAAATTAAAAAAAAAGAAAAAAAAAAGAGTTGGATGCTTAACCAACTGAGCCACCCAGGTGCCCCAGTTTTCACTTACTTTTAAAGACTTTGTGGCATGGAACAATGTTGACCAATCAAATCTCAATCTACAGATTTCAGTCGTACTTGAAAGTCATCCTGAATTTAAAAAAAAAAAACACCTGTAGTAATTAGAACACAAAACAGCAGTGATATATCCTTTTATATCTATTAGCCTTGTAAAAATTAGAAGGTAGCATAATACCACTTACTGACGGAAATACATAAATATGGGACCCCTCAAGCATTGCTGATGTGAAGGTAGTTTATTGTAGTCCTTCTATAGAGCAATCTGGCTTAATTTACTAGGGTTCCTTACTCCTCTGCCATCTTCTTCCCCAATCTTCCATAATTTAAAGTAAGTCTATTCTAATATAAAAATTCAGCTTTTGGATATGTATCCCAAAGTATTCCCCCACAGGTTATTCAAAGAACATATACAAGGCAGTCCACCACTATACTTTTTATATTAGTGGGGAATTTGAAACAATCTGGATATTTATCAGTAGGAGAATGAATAGGGCCTTGTATCTCTGTATCTTCCAGGCATTGTCTGCAGACTGGCCCCTGGAAGGGTGTAATCCTGGGCAAAGTAGTTCCATGAGAGTGAGGGAAATTTTCTGTAGTGGCAGCAATTATTAGCCTTCAGCAATTTATATTCCCAGTAACTGGGAAATGAGTGCATTGGCTCTGAAGAGGGGATTTAGGTAGAACACTTTCGTATCCATTACACTCTATTTTGAAAACATGACCCAAACGCAACCACTTCTCACCTGGTCCCCTATTACCGCCCTTTCTTAATCCATCATCGTATCTCACCTGTCTTATTGACATAGCCTTCCTAAGTGGTCTTTCTGCTTACATCCTTGCACCTTTGCTATTTCTTCTACCCACAGTACCTTGAAATATCTTTTTCAAAATATGTAAGCACATGCCATCTTTCAGCCCAAAGGTCATCAATAGCTTCCCACTACACCTTGATCCTTGTTAGTCTGGCCTCTACTTATTTCTCTGACCTCATCTCCTACATCTCTTTCTCTTGTTTTTTCACTCTAGTTTTTTGCTGTTCCTCGAGCATCCTAAGAACACTCACTTATCATGTTTCTATATGTAGTTTTCTTTTAGCCTGAAATGTTCTTCATCGCATCAATTTGGTTCACTTTGTTTTTATTCAGACGTCTTTCACTCTGCCAGAGACAACTTCAGTGACCAACATATATAAAATAGCATTCTGTCATTCCCCCATCTTTTTAACTTGCTTTTTTTCCCTACACAGTACTTATCACCACCTGACATAATCTATTTTTTTGGTTTATTCTCTCTCCAACCATTAGAATGTAAAGTTCATGGAGTCAAGAACTTTATCTTGTTCTTGGCGGTGTCTTCATTGCCCGACCAATGGTAGATGCTCAAAATGTCTTCATGAAAAGAATGAAGCAAACTGCACTATGTTAGTTTGCTCTGGCTGCTCTAACAAAATGCTATAAATTGGGTGGCTGAAACAACAGAAACTTTTTGTCTCACAGTTATGAAGGCTAAAGATCTGAGATTAGGGTGTCAGCAGGGCTGGTTTCTTCTGAGGGCTGTGAGGGGAAAATTTTTCTATGCCTCTGTCCTAGCTTCTGGTAGTTTCCTGGCAATCTTTGGCATTTATTGGTTTGTAGATGGTATTCTCCCTGTGTGTTCACATCATCTTCTCTCTGTGTCTCTTTCTCTTTACATTTATGTCCTTTTTATAAGGACACCAGTCATTTTAGATTAGGGCCAGTCTTATTTCAGTAATACCTCATCTTAATGTATCTAATTATATCTTCAATAACCCTATTTTAAAATAGTGTCAGATTCTGAGATACTGGAGTTTAGGACTTCAACATAGCATTTTAGGGTGCACAATTCAACCTATAACACTTACTAACCAAAATCTTCTTAAAATACAGTTGTGAGGGTAAGTACACCTCTGGCTATAAAATACTGGATGTGTTTTCAGGTCTTAAAGCACAGGTTTGCAGCAGGGTGGGGGTTAGGAGCAGGTACAAGGATTCTAGGAGGATGAAACCCTCTACGTTTTGACTCCTCTACTTCCAAGTTTAAGTCTTTCTCTTTGGTTTATGCTGTTGAGTCCAGGAACTTTCCTACCTACTTCCCTTTCCGTAACTACTAACTTTGCAGATGTGATTAAATAAAGGATCTTGAGACAGGAAGATTATCCTGGATTATCCCGGTAGGCCCTTAATACGACCACATGTATCCTTATAAAAGGTAGGCAGAGGGATATTTGATGACTGACAGAAGAGGAAAAGGAGATGTGACCATGAAAATAGAAATTGAGTGATATGGGCACAAAGCCAAAGAGTATTGGTAGCCGAGAGAAACTGGAAAAGATAAGAAGTAGATTTTCCAGTACATCCTCCCAAGAGAGCATGACCCTGCCAACACCTTGATTCCATTCTAGTGATACTGACTTCAGACTTTTGGTTTCCAGAATTGTGAAAGATTAAAGTTTTGTTGTTTTAAGCCACCAATTTTGTGATACTTTGTTATAACAGGCACAGGAAACTAATGTATGTGGTTTAATAATACCAAATAAGGATGATGTCTACCTCAGAGTATCATAGTGAGTATTAAATCAGGTAATATATTTAAAATTTTTTAATAGAACCAGGAATATACTAGGTATTTCATCTGTGGCAACTATCTTTATAACAGTAACTATCTTTATAATAACTGCTATTATTAAAACTTGGCCTGATGATTTAGGGACTTTTTTTTTTAAGAAAGGAATCTGGGTTCTGAGGTAAATAGCATGATTGGAGTTGACTGGTCAGGAGGTGATGTAAAGGAGACTGGAGTGAAGAGTTGGAGTTGGGATGGAATTGCTTCTGATTTTAGACTAGAAAGTGACGTCTGTGGTAGTTCATGGCTTTTCCCTACTTCATGATTAGTCCTTTCTTCACAGTCCTGTCCTACTTCAGCACTGGGCAAGGTAAAGAGGAAAATGAAAAGTAGAAGAGATAAGGAAAAAGAGTTTTTCTAGGAAATAGCCCAATGTATGGAGACATGGAGAATTTTGCCTAAAGGCTGCTATCCCTGTATAGTTAATATATGTAAGGCCATACAGAATTTAGTCACAATAGGAGTCAGGAGTTAGGGACAGCATATATATTTTTTGACATTCATTTCAGCTGTGGACTAAAACAATTATTTTTGCTGTGCAACCTTTTTCCAGTTCAATTTATCCACTTTTCATCTTAGGATTCTATAGTAAACTTATTACATGAATAATCCAAAGGACTGATCATTTCATGGCAAAATTTCTGCTTATCTATTTTTGTTTGTGGATTAATTGCTATGAAATTATAGCATTCCTTTGTAAAAGCTGGAAATTTGACCCCTGGTTTACCACCAAGGGAAAAAAATCATATTTTCCATAATACCTTGTTTTCAGCAAATAAATACTACTCTAAAACTTATCAGTGATATAAAATACTACATAGCAAGCTAGTTGCCAAAATTTGAAGTGAATAAATAGCTGAATTAGCAGGCCGTAATTGTGTTTAATGGAGAGAAGGCTTTTCAGCTTTCTAATAGATTATTATGGGGCATCCAGTTAGTTGACTTTCTTGTGACCCTTATCCTTCTTCTACTGTATTGGTATGGGAGCTCATAGAGCTGTACATATCTGAAACAAAATGAGGAAATTGAATTCAAAATAAGATGACATCATGAGATCCAGTGACATAGAACATTTATGAGACCATTTCTCATATTCCTTGTCTTTCCATATTTTAGAATGAGGTCAACAAAATACTGAGCTATAAGTCATGAGGCCTCAATTACTCTCTCCAGATCTGCAATAAGCTAACTAGGTGACATTAGACAAATTAATTTGCCCTTATGAACCTCAGTTTCCCAATTTTAAAATGACATGGTAGACTAAACCATCTCCAGAGTGCTTTCTGGAGCCAACATTCTATGATTTTGTATTAATTGGATTTTAGGTTTCCTTTCAGAAAAGCACGTTGACTTCTGAAGTATAAATTGGTGCATACTGGGGCAAAACCAGAAGATTCAATGAATTCTAATTTCCCAAGATAACTATTTCTGTATGTTTTCCAAAATTTCATATCCAGCAACCTCATTCCCTGCTGCCTTGTTGCTTCATTTGTACTATAGCATGTGGTCATTGGTTGTTGTCTTAGTTCAGGCTGCTATAACAAATTACCATAGACTGGGTGACTTAAACAACAAGCATTTATTTCTTACAATTCTGAGAAGTCCAAGATCAGGATGCTAGCAGATCCAGTGTCTGTTAAGGACCCACATCCTGGTTTACAGATGGCTGTCTTCTTATTGTAACCTCACATGGTAGAGAGCAAGGAGAGAGAAATCCTATGTTTCTTCCTCTTGTATAAGGACATTAATTCCATCATGAAGGCTCTACCCTCATGACCTGATTACCTCACAAAGGCCTTACCTCCAAATACCATGACATTAGGGATTAGGCTTCCATATAGGAATTTTGTGGGGACATAGACATTCAGTCTATAGCAGTTGTACTTGGCACTTAGTCATGGCACAGTTATCAAAGGACACTCACAGCCCATACCAAGGTGTTTATGATAGAGTCCCTTTCCATACTCTTGGTAATTTCTTACCATAGTAAAATGTATTCTAGAACTAAATAAATTTAACTTGTCTCTCCCAGGATAGATCTTGAACTCAATCACATCTGAAAAGACCCTTTTCCAAGTAAGATAACATCTATAAGTCCATGGATAAGGAATTGATATCTTTTGGGATCATTTTCCAGACTACTACAGCAAATACCCATATTCCTTTTTCTTATCTCTTTCTTAAGTGGTTCTTCTATTTGATATTTCTCTAAGATCTTCTCAAACATGAAGGTGATATGCCAGGCAATATGGTTTAGCAGAATGGTAGACTTATCTTTTAAAGGGAATGCTTGCAGAGAAGGTAGAAACTTCTTGTTTGGAAACAGCATTATTCTAGAAGAAATATGTATTGGAAATAGCATTAGACCTGGCTCTTAAGAGCTGGGATTTGAAAGAATATTTTCTCTCTCTCTCTTTTGTATGTTAACTTGAAAAATGTCCTCTCACCTATTTAAGCTTCTTTTTCTGTAAAATTAATTGATCTCCAAGTACATTTCCAGCTTCGATATTCTTGGATTCCATGGTGATATCAAGTATGCAGCTAGATCTAGATATGAAGTTCAGTGAAGAGGTCCAGGCTAGAGATATATACTTGTAGTCTTTGGCACATGGAACAGGATGGCTTAGATACGAACATTTCTAAAGGACTAAAACTCCGGGTGGTAAGCTGTGTAGAAGATTACTGGTGACCAGTGAATGTGCCTGGTGTTATGCTTGTCATTGTGAAACAGGAAAGAGAGGCTGTGTAAACTGGCAGCTCTGTGTCAGTAAACATTGATATTTAAAGTCCAAAGAACCCTGCTGTGGGACCCTCCCCCAAACTGTTTACAACTCAGAAGGAGGGAGCATATGCCTATATTTGGTGATAAAGTTAGAGCTAAAATTGGGGCACCTGGGTGGCTCAGTGGTTTACACATCTGCCTTGGGCTTAGGTTCAGGTCAGGATCCCAGGGTCCTGGGATCAAGCCCCACATCAAGCTTCCTGCTCAGCCTGGAGTCTGCTTCTCCCCCTCCCCCTCCCCTTCCCCCTCCGCTTTCCCTGCTCATGCATGCGCTCACGCACGTGCTCTCTCTCTCTCATAAATGAAATCTTTAAAAAGAAAAGGAATTAAAGCTAAAATAAATGTGACTTTATTCATACCTGAAGGAGGTTAAAATTTGGACATTTGAGTTATGTTGTAAGGATATATAGTTAAGGACCTTTTTATTGAACAGAACTGCATCTGGAGTTCAAAAGGGTTAACCATAGATGAGGTATAATTAATGAAATATGATACATATCTAGTATATTCTTGGTGAAAATTCTGATATTTAAGGATGAAGAGAGAATTCTACAAGCATCTAAGCAAAAAATCAGGTTATCTACAGATGGAAAAAAGTCAGGATAAGGTGCTTCTTGGGAAAACTTTTTTGAGGAAATAAACCAGCTAAATGAGAAATTATAAATATAGGTTTAAATTCAAATTAATATGTAAATATGGTTATAAAACAATGCAAATATAATGCTTGAAAGAGAACATAGATAATGGAAAAATAATATAATAATAATATGTAACTGGGACAGAATTTCCAGATTAGAAAAACAAAAACTGGGAAGTGTGAGATCTTGGTGGGGAGGGGGTTGGTGAAAAATGAATGTGCTAATTTCCTCAACTTACCTCGGGAAATAATTAGAAATGCCTTATTAATGTTTATAATTAGAGAAATGGAGGCTTAAATATACTTTTCAAAAACTAAAATAAGAGCTAGTTGAATTAAAAGGTGGCTGTCTACCTTCTAAGTTAATTGAGGGATGGAGAGGACTGTAAGAGAAAACATACCATAAAAGCAAAAGATTGAAGACAAATAATGAGCAAGAAAGCACTGAAAAACAGGAAATACTTGATAATACAATATACACTAGATACATTTACTAATTAAAATTGTAATTCATTAGACTAGATCAGGATATAAAATCCAGCTACATGCTGTCTACAAAAGCATACTCCCGAATAAAGTGATTAATGAAGATTAAAAGTATAAAGTTGGACATCTAATTCAAAATAAGAGTTACTGGAATTTACTATATTGATATCAGATATGGCAGACTCATCTGACAAGTAGAAAACATCCTTTCTTCTCAAGCAGCCATAAAATCTTGGCAAAGTTGATCATTTATTAAGCCACAAAACCAGTAAGTTACAAATACAAATAGTATAGACTACATTCTTGTCAGCAAACCAATAAACTATGAAAATGACAAATTTTAAAGGCATTCCTAAGGAAATTGAGACAATAAGAAAATCAAAACTCTAATACAGACCGTTTATAAAATAATAGTGTTGAGATCAGTACAAAAAGGATCCAAGGATGTGGCCAAAGCTATATCAGAGGCTGTCTTAGGGGAGAGTTCATCAAAGTCATTGGACCTCAGAATCTCTACGATCTTATTTCAAGAGCCTAACAAGAATTTTCTTTCTACTTTGGTGCTTCCTGCTTGTGCACCGGCTAGTGCAGAGATGACCCCATGTCACATCTTGCCTGACTGCTTGTTGCTGTAATTGCAGCTCTTGGTGCTGCTATAGGCATAACTGGTGCTGCCTAATATGGTGGCTGACAGGAAGCAGAGTTCTCCTCTGGCCCCACTCCATTCATTAGCTGCCACCTGGGGGATGCTCTCTTGTTTATTGGTTGTTTTTGCTACTGTGAACAGCTGCTGTACTGAGAGACAGATTAACCTATGCTGGGAACGTTTTAGCCCCCCTACCAATCTATTTTCCACACTGCTGCCAGGATGATCTCAATCTAAGCATGTCACTTCCTGGTTTAATGTTCTTCCTTGGTCTCTCATTCCCTGCAGAATAAAATCCAAACCTCTTTACCAAGCGTACAGGGTTTAACATGTGACTGTATTCTGCATAATTTTCTCTATCCATTCTGTATCCACCGTCTCCATCCCTGCCCCCCCACCTTATAAAACTCTTTGCTCTAGGTCTGCCAAAGTACTTAAAAAAAAACCTCTGCTTGGAATGATTGATGCTTTAATTATTATGCAGAAATTAGCATATTAAGTTACAAGAAATCTGGGGGAAATATTTGTCAGGAACATGACTAAGAGTGAATATCCTAATATAGAGAGAGTTCTTACAAATTAGTAGAGAACACAAGAGAAACCATAGCAGAAAAATAGATAAAAAAGCATGAAAGATAATTAACAGATGTGACAACAAATTATTGATAAGCAGCCAGAGTATAAAGAAAAATAATTTCATGAATAAATACAAATTAAAATACCATGTTTCACTTCATTTCAAATAACAATTTAAAAAATAATAGTAAAGGGGCGCCTGGGTGGCACAGCGGTTAAGCGTCTGCCTTCGGCTCAGGGTGTGATCCCGGCGTTGTGGGATCGAGCCCCACATCGGGCTCCTCTGCTGTGAGCCTGCTTCTTCCTCTCCCACTCTCCCTGTTCCCTCTCTTGCTGGCTGTCTCTATCTCTGTCAAATAAATAAATAAAATCTTTAAAAAAAATATAATAGTAAAGTATCTTGTTCTAACAAAATCAGCATATTAGAGTAATTTTCTAACAGTGAAAGAAAAGTATCTTGAAGAAGGAGCACCTTTTACTACTATGCACCAACGTACTATATTTATTAGTGGCTGCTTTATGCGTGGTATTTCCCTTGTACCAGATAACGTCCTTAACAACTTTACATGTGTTTATTCCATTAGTCTTCAGAACAAACCCTTTGAGGAAAACACCATAACTTTATTTTATAGTTGAAGAAACTGTGCCCCAGAGAGGTCAAGTGACTTGCAAAAGATCAAACAACTAATAAAAGGTGGAGCCAAAATTGGACTCTATCTAACTATAATGTCTTCCCTTTCAACCACTGTGCATACCGCCTCATAGTTTGTAGTTTTGAGAATCCGTGTGTATGTTTTCATCATATCTCATAGATACAGACAAATTATATCTATTGCCACCATTTACAGAACAATTATATGCCAAACATTGGGCTAGGTATTTTATAACAATCATGAAGTAGACCTTGTTAATTCCATTACGCATTTGAGGAAAATGAGGCCTAAAGAATTTCTATAACATGTCCATGGTCATTCATATAGCAAGTGGCAAAGCCAAGATTTGAGTAGGGTTGTGTTATACTCTAAGACTTCAGGCTTTTCACTGCTGTGTTATAGTAGTGCACACATACTGACATATATACAAATATTTGTAAGTCTGATCACATTGCTTCTCTAATCCAACACTCTGCTACTTGCCATACTTGGAATTAAACCCACACTTAATACTGTGGGCTGCAGAGCCCTTCATGTCCTGGCCCCTGCCTTCCTCTCCATCCTCCTCTCCTGCTGCTCTTCTCTTAGCTGCACTCCAGCCGTACATACCTCCTTGTTCTATTCTAAACACACCAGGTGTGCATCACCTTCAGGACAATGAATGTGCTTTCTCCTTTGCCTTGATTGCTTTTGCCCCAGATATTTGCATGGCTAACTCCACTCCCTTCAGGGATATGCTCCATATCTAAAACTGTGGCCTTTAGCACACTCTGCATTCTTATTTGTCTTTATTCACAGTATGTATCACAACCAGATGTTACATTATAAACTTGTTTGTTGTCTGTATTCCTCATTGGACTGTAAGTCCTAGGAAGCCAAGACTGCATTGTTCATTATTGTGTCTTTGGAGTCTAGATTAGAAGTTAGCCTTTTTCTTTTTTTGCTAAAGAGCCTGATATTATATAATTTAGGCTTTGCAAAGCCGTACAGTTTCTGCCACAATTACTTAACTCTTCCACTGTAGCAAAAAAGCAGCCATAGACAATATGTAAGAAATGAGTATGAAAATGAGAAAGTTGTATTTCAATAAAACTTTATTTACAAAAATAGGGGGCACCTGGCTGGCTTAGTCGGTTAAGCGTCTGCCTTTGGCTCGGGTCATGATCCCAGGGTCCTGGGTTTGAACCCCTTCTCCCTCTCTCCCTTCCCCCAGCTCATGCTCTCTGTTTCTCTCTCTCTTTTTCCCCCACCCCAAACAAAATCTTAAAAAAAAAAAAAACTTTGTTTACAAAAGTAGGTGGCAGGTTGGATTTGGCGTACAGGCCATAGTTTGCCAACCCCTGGTCTAGAACATTAGCTGGTTGGTACTCAGTACATATTTCTTGAATGAATTTATATGTCTATAACACACACATGTGCACACACACAAATAGATATATACACATTTGCATGTGAGTGTGTGTGTGTGCAGGCGCGCGCATGCCCCTAAAGTATGTTGGAAGGAATCAAATAAAAGTATCTTAGAAGTTATCTCTAGTGTCATGATTATGGCTTTTTTTTTAGGATTATGGGTATTTATTTATTTATTTATTTAATGTTTTTTATTATATTATGTTAGTCACCATACAGCACATCCCTGGTTTCTGATGTAAAGTTTGATGATTCGTTAGTTGCGTATAACACCCAGTGCACCATGCAATACATGCCCTCCTTACTACCCATCACCAGGCTATCCCATTCCCCCACCCCCCTCCCCTCTGAAGCCCTCAGTTTGTTTCTCAGGATTATGGTTTTTTAAAATTAAAATTTCTTCTATATATTTTCTTCTCTAAATTTTTAATGAATATGCATTAGTTTTTTAGACTTTTCTCCTTGAAGTATGATATAAATACAGAAAAATATACAGTGGATAATTCTACATCTCAAAGAAATTTTACAAGTGGAACACACTTGCCTAATAAGCACCCAGCTAAAGATACAGAAGAATGTCAATATCGTAGGACCCACTTTCAGTCACTTGTGCATACTATCCTGACTTCTAACAACATAGATTAGTTTGCCTATCTTTGTGCTTTACACAACTATAATCATATGGCATGCAGTCTTTTGTGTTTGACTTTTTGCTCAACATTATGTCTTTGATATGTATCCACACTGAGGTGTATAATTGTGGTTCAGTCATTCTTGTTGCTCTATAGTATTCAGTTGTTTGAATTTATATCATGTGTTGTTCATAAGATACTTGTTTGTGTTTGTCCTTTTCATATTTTCCCTTTCCCTCTGTCCTATTTAGAATCTCTCCCTTGGTAATTCTTAAGTTCAAATGTTTTTTGTTTTTGTTTATTTTAGAGAGAGAGAGAGAGAGCGCACAAGAGCGTGTGGGGGAGGGACAGAGGGAGCAGGAGAGAGAATTTTAAGCAGGCCTGAGGTGGAGCTCTATCTCATGACCTTGAGATCATGACCTGAGCCAAAATCAGGAGTCAGATGCTTAACTGACTGAGCCACCCAGGTGCCCCTTAAGTTCAAATGTTTTTATAGGACTAAAGACAGAAATAACCCAAAGTAAATATCTTTCATAAAAGTCTGAGTTTATTCAAAAGAACAGTGAAGAGAGGCAGGAAGTGAGTGGGGAGAGTTTATTTGAGAAGAAAACATCCCCCAAATTTGGGAAAAGAGAGGAACTGTGGCCTTTTAGAGCTGGGAGTTGCATGCAATTTAGTTACAGAGCCCCGGGGAAATAGTTGGAGCAATTAAGGAGACTGGACCCAAGGACCATGTTTTTATCTCAGCATAGGAAGAACATAAAAAGGATCTGGACATAAGAAGGATCACTGTAGGCATAAAAATTATGGCAACTATGGTTTTGCCCATTTTAGAGGCATCACAGAGGAATCCTGTGTTCTTGTTCACCTCTAAGAAGGTAGATGTTCCTAGGAAAGAAGGAAATCAAATTTCTTAGCAGTCTGACAAGATGGGGGATCCAAGTGAGATTTAAAATTTGATCTAAAAAATAATGTTTCTGGTTCCTTTTGTAGATCTTTGCCAAATTTAAGTATTTCCAGAGTCTTTAGAACAATGAACCCATTTTACTTTGAAATTATCTGCTTTAAAAACCAAGGTCAGCTGTTTAGTTTTCTGGTAGGTGTGGATCCTATCCTATCCTATCCTATCCTATCCTATCCTATCCTATCCTATTTGGGAATAAGAGTACATAGCATAATGAAGATGTAAAATTCCTTTCTTTGAGATGTGATGTTCTCCCTTGTTTCCCAAGATAAAACATGAGAGGCCAGTGAGATCCCTCCCCCATCTCTTTCTGTCCAACTCAGTTGGAAATCCCATACAGATACTGGTAATGGTGTGTCAGTCTTAGTTTTTAGGGCTGTTAATTTGTACTTTTTCATATTTCTTCCTTGTTACTTGTCTAGATGACTAGGAGAAGCTGCCTCTTGATTTGTTTGCCAGGTATCATTTTGAACTAAACCTGACCTAGATTTCTTGGCTCCTTGCTTTAAGTTTCTCGTGTTGCTGTTTCCTTGGAAATAGATCTTTTCTAGCACAACAGGTGCTCATACCCTCCACATTAGTTAGGTCCTCTTAGACGGTGATGGATTGGAAAAAAAAATAAAGATGTATTCAGAAGGAATCGTATATCCTCAAATGGTTTAATATCAAACACAAAGAATGGAAATAAATTAGCTAATTATTTAATCAAGAAACTGAAAATGTAGCAAAAAGATAAATCTAGGGAAGGCACGAAAAAGATATTAAATGGAGAATAAAATAATAATGCAACGATTCTTCAGTAGATTTGTTNCTTTAAAAAAAAAAAAACCTGACCTAGATTTCTTGGCTCCTTGCTTTAAGTTTCTCGTGTTGCTGTTTCCTTGGAAATAGATCTTTTCTAGCACAACAGGTGCTCATACCCTCCACATTAGTTAGGTCCTCTTAGACGGTGATGGATTGGAAAAAAAAATAAAGATGTATTCAGAAGGAATCGTATATCCTCAAATGGTTTAATATCAAACACAAAGAATGGAAATAAATTAGCTAATTATTTAATCAAGAAACTGAAAATGTAGCAAAAAGATAAATCTAGGGAAGGCACGAAAAAGATATTAAATGGAGAATAAAATAATAATGCAACGATTCTTCAGTAGATTTGTTAAATGAATACAAGAACTGTTTTTTTTGGAAAAGACTGACTATAAAATCTCTAGTAACTAATTAAAAAAATAAAAGTGAGAACAACTCTAGGAATAGGAATTAATAAGGTGTCAGATCTCCCCAAATTAACTACAGATTTTATGTAATTCCAATTAAAATTCCAACAGTATTTTTAAAACTTGACAAAATGATTTCGAAGTCCTCTAGAAAAATATTCATGTGAAATTAGCTAATTATTTAATCAAGAAACTGAAAATGTAGCAAAAAGATAAATCTAGGGAAGGCACGAAAAAGATATTAAATGGAGAATAAAATAATAATGCAACGATTCTTCAGTAGATTTGTTAAATGAATACAAGAACTGTTTTTTTTGGAAAAGACTGACTATAAAATCTCTAGTAACTAATTAAAAAAATAAAAGTGAGAACAACTCTAGGAATAGGAATTAATAAGGTGTCAGATCTCCCCAAATTAACTACAGATTTTATGTAATTCCAATTAAAATTCCAACAGTATTTTTAAAACTTGACAAAATGATTTTGAAGTCCTCTAGAAAAATATTCATGTGAAATTAGCCAATAAAACCATAACATTGAACAGTAATAAATGATGACTTATATTAGCAGATATTTAAAAATAACTTAGTAATAAAACAATCCTGAAGCTTTGGTGCTAGAGTAGGAAAGGCAGAGAAATAATCTGAAAAGAGTAGCAGAAAGAACGAAGTATGTAAGAGGGTTTCATCTAGATGAAGAGCTTTTTTTTTTATTGTTTTGATGGATTATTTCAACAAACTGTCTTGAGGTAACTGTCTACCCATTTGAACAAGCTACTTTATGCCAGGATTAGCAAACTCAAATGCCTTCAGGAGCTAGACAGATAATGTGTACAATGAAATGTTTGAATAAGAAGGGGTGAAAAAAATATTTAAAAATTATAGAAAGTCTGGACAGAGTTGCCTACATGTGAGTAAAATACATGTCCATAAAAAACTATGCAAATGGAAACCACCTGAGGGTGCAAAACACTAGTTTCCCATTAAAGAACATTCTTAGAAAGCACCCCTCACTATAAAATTAAATAGGAATAAGAATTCAGCAAAGCAAATATTCAAAGATGATAAATCATCACAATGTGTTGAACAAGGGAAAGGTAAGTGGAAAATATATCTACACTTATATCTGTATCTAGATACATTCCTATCATATTAAGGTACAGAATAACCATGGCTGAAAATCAAATTACTACCAGAGAACAAAAGCTTATTATAGTCCTACAATAAGCAAAGGAGTTATTGATCATTGGTGAGTCATCATCAGTAACCCTTTAGTACTGGTCAATATACAGCATAATACAAATGTGCTGTATTAACACTTGTCAGACATGAACAAAACAAAACAAAAAAATCCTCCTTTGACCCTCCATTATTTTTTTAAAATAGTTTATGGTACTTTATTTTAAAATTTTTTATTATGTTCAGTTATCCAGCATATAGTACATCCTTAGTTTTTGATGTAGTGTTCAACAATTCATTAGTTGCGTATAACACCCAGTGCTCATCGCAACACGTGCCCTCCTTAATACCCATCACCTGGATACCCCATCCCCCCACCCCCCTCCCTTCTGAAACCCTAAGTTTGTTTCCCGGAGTCCAGGGTCTCCCGTGGTTTGTCTCCCTCTCTGCTTTCTTCCCCTTCAGTTTTCTCTCCCTTCCCCTCTGCACTATTCTTTATATTCCACATATGAGTGAAACTATGATAATTGTCTTTCTCTGCTTGACTTATTTCCCTTAGACCCTCCACTATTTCTAATACTTCTTGGTCCCTTCTGCCCTCATTCCTTCATGAGCATAGTCTTGTCAGGTTTTTGAGTCTACTATTCTACTGAAACTGCTCTTATTAAGTTCACCAGTGACCTCTGCAGTTTGTTTATAGCTCCAATCTTTCCCCTAAACTCCACATCACTATATCCACCTGACTAGTTGATTTGTTTTCTTGGAGTTGTAATAAATACGTAAAATTTAACTTGTTCAAAACAATTCTTTGGCTTCCAAACTTGGAATTCCCTAGCTGCTCTCCATCTTAGTAAATAAACCACCACATTCATCCTTTTACCAGCCACAAAATTTGGAACTATCCTTGATAATTTCTCTCATATTCTTCATCCAATATATCATTAAATCTATAAGTTCTGATTTAAAATATATTTCCAACTTTATTTCCTATCACTCTTAATCATCAATTATTCTAATCCAGACTTGCTGCCCGACTTTTTCTGGAGCACAGCAGGAAAGCTTCCAGCTTAGGACCGTTGTATTGGCTGTTCACTTTGCCTGAAATGCTCCCTTCCTGCCCCCAATCCGTACCTCCTTCAAGTCTCTTTTCAAATATGACCTTCTCTGGCTACTCTACTATAAATTAGGACCCACCATGTTTTATACCCCCTTACTCTGCTTCATATTTTTATACCACTCAGCACCACAGGATATATTATAATTACTGTTTATCTTTATTATAAAGTAAATTCCATGAGTGCTGAGATCTTGGGGTTTTTTTAACTATGATCTTGTATATCTTGTACCTGTTGATTTTTATTTTTTTCTAAGTAAATGATTGTTATCAGATTCAAATTTTTAAGTTTTATTTCTTCCGTTGAATTCTTATACCTTTCATTTGTTTCCTTATAAAGTAGGCCAATACTTCAAATGTTATTTTAAACATTAACACTTTAGAGTGAACATTTGCACTGTCCCTGATCTTAATGGGTTACATATAATGTTTCTCTATTAAATATGTTTGCTGTAGGCACTTGGCATGTAAATTTTACCAAGTTAGGATGTTTCTATGATTTCTTATTAAGTATTTTGTTTTCATCATATATTGGTATTGAAACTGTTTGAGTAGGGATGAGTATATGATTTTTTTCTTCAGTCTATTAATGCTTTTAACTGCAGTTATTTTTGATATTGAAATCATCGTTTTATTCCTGGGGAGGGAATCCTACTTAATCATTATGTATTGTATTCATCTTAAACTGTTGCACTTGTGTAGCTCCTATTTTATTTAGGATCTTTGCATCTGCATTTGTAACTGAAAGAGGTTAAGTTTTCCTTTCATTTTATCATCTGGATGTAGAATCAAGATTAAAGATGTCTAGTAAGATGTGTTTGGCAGCTTTTTACTTATGTTCTCTATGAAAAAAATTGTATATATTTAAAACTTATTCTTCTATACTTTGGTATAACTTACTTGTAAAATTATCTTACGCTAAGCCTGGGCATTAATTTCAAAGGGAGTTCTTTGACTACCACCATTTCTTTTATTTTTTTTATTTTTATTTTTTTTAAAGATTTTATATATTTATTTGACAGAGATAGAGACAGCCAGCGAGAGAGGGAACACAAGCAGGGGGAGTGGGAGAGGAAGAAACAGGCTCATAGCAGAGGAGCCTTATGGGGCTCGATCCCATAATGCCGGGATCACGCCCTGAGCTGAAGGCAGACGCTTAACTGCTGTGCCACCCAGGCGCCCCACCACCATTTCTTTTAATGGCCCGTTCTATTGAATTGTTCTTTCCTCTTACATTGATATTGATATCAATGATTTATAATGATTTATATATTTGGGTTTTTAAATATTTTATCATTTTTTTAAATACTTACATATGTAGTTTTCTTTTACATTTATATCTTATCATTTTTTTAGTAATCAGCTTTACTAGAAATCTGTCCATAATTTTTTCAGAGAATCATCCTTCTCTTTTGTTAATCTTCTCTATCATTTTTTGTTTATCATCATCACTAATTTCTGTCCTTATTTTTATTTTATTTTTGCTTATTTGGGTTTACTCTGTTGGTCTTTCTTCAATTACGAGGGTTGATTGTTTAATTTTTAAAATGTTTGTTTTATTCTATTTTTTTTAAAGATTTTATTTATTCGACAGAGATAGAGACAGCCAGCGAGAGAGGGAACACAAGGAGGGGGAGTGGGAGAGGAAGAAGCAGGCTCATAGCGGAGGAGCCTGATGTGGGGCTCAATCCCATAACACCGGGATCACGCCCTGAGCCGAAGGCAGACGCTTAACCACTGTGCCACCCAGGCACCCCTATTCTATTTTTCTTCAAGATTTATTTACCTATTTGAGAGAGAGAGAGGGAGAGGGCATGTGCTGGTGAAGTGAGGGGCAGAGGAAGAGGGAGAGGAAGAGGAAAGAATCCTGAGGAGACTACTGTGAGCAAGAAGCCCATCTCTGGGCTCCATCCCATGACCAATGAGATCATGACCTGAACCAAAAACAAGTCAGATGTTCAACCAACCGAGCCACCCAGATGTCCCTGTTTGTTTTATTCTATTTCAAAGTAATACATAAGACAATATAAAAAAATAAGAAACTTAATTTAAACTTATCATTTAATTTAAAGACAATATAGGAAAACATTAATTTAATTTTAATTTAAATTTATTATAAGACAATAAGAAAAAAATTTAACCCATAAACTTAACTGCCCAGAAGTAAACTTCTTTATGATTTGACGTATTTCCGTCATATACATATATATGACCTATATGGCCTTATCTGCATTTAATTATAAATGTAGATATAATGGGGTATACTGTGTATATTTTTTTTCCCTCAAACAGGGAAGTTTTGTCTCCCAACTTACTTTTGAAAGTTTCAAATTTATTGAAAAGCTTAAATAATAATACAATGAGCACCTATATTTGGCTTTCCTTAGGATTCACCAGCCATTAACATGCATTTTGGAACTTTTGAGAGAGACAAATCAACCAATTAAAATTGTTTCATCCAAATACTTCAACATATATCTCCTAAGAGCAAGAGCATTCTCCTACACAACCACAGAACATTAGCACATCCAAAGAATTTAACATTGATACAATACTATTATCTAGTATGTAGTTCTTACTCAGATTTCCCCAGTTGTCCCCAAAATTTCCTTTATAAAAGCTGTTTTGGCCATTGGTCCAGAATCCAGAGATCATGCATTGAATAGTGTTGTCACATCTTTTTAGTCTTTTTTTAATAGGACAATCCTCGCCTTTTTTCTTTCATCACAGTGACATTTTTTGAGTTCAGTTCAGCTAACCTGAAGTTTGTTCACAATATGGATTTTCTGATTGTTTTCTCATGATGAGATACAGATTAAACATTGACAGAGCACTACATATATGATGCTGTGTACTTCCCATTGCATTTATCACATCATTTTAAGAGGTACCTACTACCAGTTTTGTCACTTCATAATTGACACTGAGCACTTGGAATTTGTCATATTCCTTCGTTTGTAAAAGTAACATTTTGCCTTCATAATTAATGTATAATCTGTGGGGTGATACTTTGAGATCACATCAATAATTCCTTGCCCCCCCAATCTTTAACCTAATGATTTTAGTATTCATTGATCTTATCTTCCAGAATTATAGGTTTTTAAAATAAAATTAAAGTACATTAAACAGGAAAGTACACAAATCATAAGAGAAGATTTTACTGAATTTTCATATTGCATGCACCAATGTAAGCAGAATCAAGATTAAGAAATACATTATCGGGGGCGCCTGGGTGGTTCAGTCATTAAGCATCTCCCTTCAGCTCAGGGCGTGATCCCAGGGTCCTGGGATTGAGCCCCGCATCCCTGGGATGCTCTGCTGGGAACCTGCTTCTTCCTCTCCCACTCTCCCTGCTTGTGTCCCCTCTCTCGCTGGCTGTCTCTTTCTCTGTCAAATAAATAAAATCTTAAAAAAAAAAAAAGAAAGAAATACATTATCAGCATCCTGAAGCCTACCTTATGCCCATTCCTAGTCTTAGATTCCCCCAAGGAAACCTCTATTCCATTTATTTATTTATTTAAAGATTCATTAATTTATTTTAGTGGCAGAGAGCATGTGTGCATGTGAGCCAGGGGGAGGCCCAGAGGCAGAAGGAGAGGGAGAGAATCTCAGGCAGACTCTGTGTTGAGTGCAGAGCTCAATCATAGGGCTCAATCCCACGATCCCAAGATCACGGCCTGAGCTGAAATCAAAGTTGAATGCTCAACTGACTGAGCTACCCAGTGCCCCTCATTTTGGTTTGAAAAATGTAATTCATATAAATGGAATCATATGCTATGTATTTTTGTGCCTGGTTTCTTTTGCTCAGCATTGTTTGTGTCAATCATCCATGGCATGTCATTTATGCCATTGCATGCCATTTCCATTGCAAATTCAGTAGCAATGTTCATTCATTCTCATTGTCCTGTAGTATTCCATTATATGAATACACTACAATTTATTTAACCATCCTATAGTTGGTGAACATTGGGGTAGTTTCCAGCTTTATTATTAATACCGCTGCTGTGAACAATCTTGGCAAACATAGGCTACAACTCCTATACTTAGGTGTAGAATGGATATTTCATAGGGTGTGTTTATGTTCAGATTTAGTAGATACTACCAAAATCATTTTCTAAAGTACTAACAATTTACATATGCACTAGGAATGTATAAGTTCCACTTTTCCTTGCAAACTCTAGGTGTGTTAAGTCTTTCAGATAATAAGCCTTCATATGTATATGAAACAGTATCTTATTGTGGGCTTAATTTGCATTCTCCTCATCACCAATAACAGTTGAGCACTTTATAAAATGTTTCTTGGCCCCTTGGATATCTTTTTTTAAATTTTTTTAAATTTATAATAATTTTTATTATGTTATGTTAGTCACCATACAGTACATCCCCAATTTTTTTTTATTTATTCATTTGACACAGAGAGAGACAGCCAGCGAGAGAGGGAACACAGGCAGGAGGAGTGGGAGAGGAAGAAGCAGGCTACCAGCAGAGGAGCCCGATGTGGGGCTCGATCCCAGAACCCCGGGATCACGCCCTGAGCCAAAGGCAGACGCTTAACGACTGAGCCACCCAGGCGCCCCAGTACATCCCAAATTTTTTATGTAAAGTTCCATGATTCGTTACTTTCGTGTAACACCCAGTGGACCATGCAATACGTGCCCTCCTTAATACTCATCACCGGCCCAGTCTTCCTTGACTAATTTTTCTCCCATGCCAAACCAACCTTCTATGTATAGGACCAGTTTAAATCCCTCCTGCCCTTCAAACACTAGATATGATCATCCAGGAACATTCTATACAATGCAAAGTGCCTTACGAGAAGGATTCTGTAGTAGCAGCGATTTAACTAATCTGAGGAAGCCTGGGTGCTCTTAAAACTGATGGGAGCCAATCAGGCAATGGTGGTTTGTTTCTCCGCAGGTGTGTCCTCCAACAACTGCATGATGAGTTCATTCAGGGGTTTGTAGAACCCTGTCTAAACCCTCCCGTGAGATGCAGAAAATCAAACGTGTGGTGGCGGCAGAGGGCGCCGTCTGAGTGCACGAAGCCCCTATCTGTATCCACTGCTGAACACTGGCAAGCTTCAGCAGGGAAACTGTAAAGAGTTGGTTCACCTTGGCATTCTTTCGCCTCAAAGGGTTGGGTTTTTCACCTCAAGGAAACAAACCCAGTACAAAGATTTTGGCCTGTGGCTACCTTGTGTTGATAAGTTGTATGATGGCTTCGATTCCATCTGCTACTCTTCTTCTGCCATGTTTTCATGCTTGTTTGTTCCCTCCCAGACAACAATGACCTTAGGCTTAATATTCTCCAGTTCTCCATCCTTTAGTCTGCATCTATTTTTTAAAAGATTTTATTTGAGAGAGAGAGTGTGTGCAAGTGGGGGGAGGGACAGAGGGAAAGGGGGACAGAGAATCTCAAGCAGACTCAAAGCAGAGCTCGGAGCCCATCGAAGGTCTCGATCCCACAACCTTGTGATCATGATCTGAGCTGAAATCAAGTGTCCAATGCTTAACTGACTGAACCACCCAGGTGCCCTGGCTATCCATTTTTTTTTTAAAGTGACAGTCTTTTGCTCTTTTTTTTTTTTTTGCTTTGATTTGGGGGTTTTTTTGGTCCTTTTTTTATTGAGTTGTGTAGGGTTGCTAAATAAAATATGGGATGCTCAGTTAAATTTGAATTTCAGGTAAATATCAAGTATTTTCAGTATAAGCATCACCCAAATGTTCCATGATATATACTTATACCAAAAAATCAGTTTATCTGAAATTCAAATTTAACTGGGTGACCTGCATTTTTATTTGCTAAGTTGAAGGGAGTGAGCATGAGGGTGAGAAAGGAGAGAAATAAAGCATATTCATGAAATAGGTTTAGAAATAAAATATTGGGTGTGGTTACTGTCACATTGAACTGGCTAGAAGCAAAAGGTCAGAAGCCTATTAAGTTTCTGAGATAATTTTATTGTTCAAAAAAACACAATTATTGACAAAGTTTTGTATAGTTCTAGACTTAAAAAGAATCCTTCAACCTTAAACCTTGCAGAATTGACAAACTTGCAGAGAAGGGTGTGTGGTTCAGTTTCAGCTTGTTCTCCATCACCTACTGCAGGTGTGGCCAGGCAAAAGAGAAAATGAAAAAGAACCTCCCAGAAGGTAACTCTAGATACCACTGAGAACAATGGACAAGGAAATTCTCCCAGAAAACAGTATCTGGATCTAAGCAAGCAATTGCTTCAGCCCCAAGTTAGGAGACAGATCTTCACCATATTTTCCATCAGTCTTTCAGAAGCTGTTTTGACAGTCATTAACTTCTATGTGTCTCCTATTTCCACCTTTTTTGAATGGGGATTATTATTGTAGTCATTCTACTCCTGCTCCACCATTGTAAATTAGGTATATGGGGGGCACAAAGCAAATGATTTGTCTTTTTAGTACATAGGTTCCTGGAATAAGAGGGGCCACATCCTACACCTTGAACCAAGAGGCAATGACATTTTGGATTGCAGATTGTCCTCCTTAAGAAGGGAATGAGTATTTTCTATGTCTAGGAAGAAAAATTGAAGTTTCATTACCAGAAGGGCAGACCGTCACAGAGTCCATACCATGTGTTCACCCTTCCAGTTCCACCTCCTAGAAAGTAGAGTTCTACATTCCACAGCAGAAAGGCTGTACTTCCTAGTCTTTCCTTCAGATATGATGGGGGCTGAGTTTGGCCAAGGGTGTGTAGACATTAATGTTATGTCTTAGTCAGCGTATGTAGTCAGGAAAGCCACTATGCATTTATCCACCGGAGACTATAAGCAAGGAATTAGTTAGAAAAAGGGTTAGAAGGACTAGAAGGGCAAAGGAAATGAGAAGGTTTCCCACATTTCAGGAAGATGCAATTACCCTTGTACTGGAGCCCACAACTCACTCCTCATTAACCTGATAGAGGTTGTCACTGTCACACCACTGCTGTTTATCAGGAACTTAGGACCTGCACTCCTATTAATGTTGCTGAATTGCTGCTGCTGTTGCTGTTTGTAACCAACGCAATTGTATTTTTCATAACTTCGGTATCTCTGCTTTCCTTTTTTTTCTGCTTGATCTCTCAGGGTCTGAGAAAGATGTTTAAAATCTCTGTACATAAAATATCCCTTACTGACAAACTCCCTCTGTCAGTTCTTTATGAAAAGGCAATAACTGTATTTTGAGATAGTATTGTTAGGCCCCATACATGTTATTAATGGTCTTCTTGTGTAATTTCCCCTTGTTTCAATGTATCATATCTTTATTTATTTCTTATGATGTTTTGGCTCAGTTTATGTTTGTCACATATTAAGATTTCTGTCTTAGCTTTATTTTGATTCATACTTGGCTAGCACATATTTGCCCAATTTAAAAAATCTCTGTCTTAATTTTAAGGATTTTGAGGGGTATTTTTGGAATACATTTTTTTTAACCAAACTGAGCACTTCTGTATTTTAACTGCTAGAATTAACCAACTTTATATTTACTTTTTTACAGTTTTAACAAGGCTTATATTTGTCATCTCATTTCATATTTTCCATCTATTATATTTTTTTCATAAATTCCACTGAATGTAACAGTTTTTATTCTGATTTAAAAATTTTACTTTTTACTTTGTTCATAATAGCTCATGTAACATAAAGCCCACACTGTTTGTTTTCCTCTATTGATTTCTTAAACTTAACAATATCTATGTACTCCTTAACAATATGAATATGCTCTCATACATCTTTAATCCTTCCCCTATTGTTTACCTTGTTAATATTGTACTACACTTTAACCCTAGCATGTTATAAATGTATTTTCTAAATGTTTTTTGGTCCTAGCTTTGTTAGGCAAAATATTTTAAAGTTATTTGATCACTTTTAATTCTCATATAGCTTAGAGAATTCTCCTAAATTGATTTCTCTTCTCATTTAAAATTACAACTGTATCTCTGGTATTTCTGTTCTGTTGTCTGATTTGTTTTTCTCAACTTATTATATTTCATATGTATGTGTGCATATATACATGCACACACATATGTATGTGTTTATATGTGTGTATATATAATATGTATACAATGTATACAATACATATATACACATACATACTATATATAATATGTATGTGTGTATATATGTGTGTGTGTGCATGTAATTTGTTTTGTGATACATAGATCCTTACCTTTTAGAATGTAATTTTCTTAAAGTCAGGGATTTTTACGTGCTTTTCTTCACTGCTATATTATTAAAACGGCTCAGGTACTTGGTAGTTGATAAATATTTGTTGAATGGCTGAAATTGAGTGTGTTTTCTAAGAGTGCTTTCATTTACTTTGTTTTCCAGACAAAACGGGCTTTTTTTGAAGAAATTTGACATGTAACATTGTATAAGTTCAAGGTGTATAATATTTTAATTTGATAAATTTCTTATGATTGCTGTAGCTATATTGGTCACATTACATAATTATAGTACAATATTATTATCTGTATTTATTATACTATACCTTTAGATCTCTATGACTTATTCACTACTCATTACAAATTTGTTCCCTTATACACCATCACTCTTATTCCCCCTGCCCCCATCCCTTGGTAGCTACCATTTTACTGCCATTTTTTAAAGGTTTAAATTTTTTAAAAGTTTATATTTTTTATATTCCACATGAGTGATATCATATGGTACTTGACTATATATATTGACTATATATATATAGAGAGAGAGAGAAACACACACACACGTAAATAAAATTCTTGGTCTTTCTGTTATAATAAGTCTATTTCGGTTGGTATATGTTGTTCAGCNGAGAGAGAGAGAGAAACACACACGTAAATAAAATTCTTGGTCTTTCTGTTATAATAAGTCTATTTCGGTTGGTATATGTTGTTCAGCTCCTATATCTGGTAAGTTTAAAAAGAAAGGCGAGGGTATGCCCCAGGAGAATTCAAGGCACTCTAAAATTGTTGTTTCTTCTTCTTTGCTGCCATTCCATCAGGAAGGTGTTCTGTTCACAAAAGCAGTGTTGGAAAGGGGCAGTTTCCACTCGTCCTGGGAGCTTAGAGTGGAGGAGGATGAGAGGTGTGCAGGGTGCCATGGCTGAAGGAGAAGAGTCAATGGCAGAAGGCAGTTGGTAACCCCTACCTGTTTTATTTTTTGCACTACTCTGATACCATCAGCCTAAACTATTGCTCCTGATCTTGATGGGAAATAGGCAGCTAAAGGTAACTATGGAGAAAAGGCAAGAAGAGAACCTAGGAGCCTATTTCCATCCTATCCTCTCACTGCCATCTTGCCCCCCTACTGCGCTCTGCCCTGGACTGCAGTTAATCCCTGCCATACACACGATGACACCATTTTAAGTCACCCTTCCATTTTACTAGGACTATCTCACATGTTTCCTTTTTTTTTATTGTTGTTAGTTCCTCTGATTTATGTTTCTTGTTAACTTGTATAATTTCTCCAGGGTTCATTTTGAAGAAGGACCCAGCTGTCTGTGTTATTCACCATCTTAACAGGAGATGGAAATGAATTAATACCTACAAAAATGAGTGTGTTGAATGATCCTGACTTTATAAAAATATTTGTCTATTTTCTATATTCAAACACAGTTATGTGGGATGATAGTTTTCATAAAGAAGACTATGCTTTTTTTCTGGGTATTGTATCTGGGGTGATATTTTACTTTCCCTTTTGTAATTTTCTCTATTGTTAAATGTGTGTTTATCATATTTATAAAGCAAATTATCCTTAAAGAAAAAACATTAGTGATGAATAAGTTGTGTTGTATACTGTCATTTGAGGTTGTCATTAGGGTCATCCCATATAAGAAATTATCCTAGGTTTGTGCTGAGCACTATGCATTTGAGTTTCTAAAAAAAAAAAAATTAGCTGGCAGCTATTTCCAAAATTTCTTTTACTTCCACTTTCACAAAAATTTTATCAGATATTTTTCATCTTTCACTTTTCAAAGAACAATTCATCATATTTTGAGCACTTTTCATGTCCCATGCACTGTGCTAGAAATTATTAGTAAAAAAGTGAAGAATATAACATAATTTCTTGAAGTCATGGCCAAATGGGAAAGATACTTACATAGACTACTAATTGTAATCTTAATAAGAATAAATGGAAGATATTCTATGGCAGTGTTGTAAATGGTGTTCTGTATTGGCCAAAGAAAGAAAACCCTAATTATGATTGTAGGTTATTAGTTCATACATGGCAGAAGTTGTGAGATTTCAGCTGAATATTTTAAAAAGTAGGAGACAGGGAATAATATCTTGGTAAGGGACTTGATTTTTATTCATAGTAAGGATAGCAACCAAGATATACATATTATCGACTTTAAAAGGATCTAGAAAGAGTGGCAGAGGAAGGGGATGGGGTGGGTATAGGGCTGGTAATCTGTCATTTATTCATTCACTTAACCGTTTATTAAGTGCCTACTCTATACCAGGTACAAGTCTAGGCTCAGGATATACAGTGGTGAGCAAAAAGGAGATAAGTTCCTGCCCTCATATAGTTTATATGTTAGTGGTAGAGGTAAGATAAATTAATAAAATTGTGTATTAGACAGTGGTAAGTGGTCAGAAGGAAAGTTAGAGAAAGTGATTGGGAAGTGATTTGTGGTCTTTTTCTGAAAATGAAGTGTGGCAAACTGAACAATGGTCCCTGAAAGATGTTTACATTTTAATCCCCAGAAATTGCGAATGTTAGTATATGGAAAAATGTACTTTGCAGATGTGATTAAGTTAGGGATCTTGAGCTGGGGAGATTATCCTGAATTATCCAGGTTGGAGCCAGGAAACACTCAGCAACTACAGAACTCCCATAGGTCCTTGTCATGTGGCCCCCATAGGCATTTCACATCAGGGCTATTTACTTTCTTTCAAGATATAAGAGGGGTACGTCTTTTTTTTTTTAAGATTTTTTATTTATTTATTTGACAGAGACAGCCAGCGAGAGAGGGAACACAGGCAGGGGGAGTGGGAGAGGAAGAAGCAGGCTCCCAGTAGAGGAGCCTGATGTCGGGCTCCATCCCAGAACTCCAGGATCACGCCCTGAGTCAAAGGCAGACGCTTAATGACTGAGCCACCCAGGCGCCCTGAGGGGTACTTCTTTCTGACTTCTAACCTTCCTCTAGTATTCTCTGGTGGAGTCTTATATAAGGTAATTTAGTCAAAGGATGGACTATTTCCGTGCTCAAAAAGGGGATTATACAAGACATGGAATCTTGGGGGCCATCTTAGATTTTGTCTATCACAATGTGTTAAAATTGGTATGTTGGGGAACAAGGATGATATCAGATAGAACAATCAGAGGGCTATTGTGATTATCCAGGCCAGAGTTGATGGTAGTACAGTGGAGGTGGTAAGAGTAAGATTCTGGATATATTTTGAGGTTTGTTCCATTTTGAAGATAGAGCAGAAAGCATCTTCTAACAGGTCATGTGAGAAAAAGAGGGTGGGGGTCAAGAATGACTCCAAAGCTTTGGGTCTGAGCAATTGAAGAATGCCATTTATTGAGATGGAGAATACTTCAGGAAGAGCAGGTTGGGACAAGGCAGTGACATCAGGAGTTTAGTTTGGGCCATAACAAATCCTACTAGACATCCAGGTGGAGATAGTAGACAGTTAAATGCATCTGGATTTCAGGGGGAGGTGCAGATTAGATGTAGGGGTTTAGACATAATCAGCATATAGAAGATATTTGAAGCCATGACATTGAATGAATCAACAGCGGGGGTGAGATAAGGAAGACTGAATTCTGAGACACCTCAACTTCATTCTGGGTTGGGTAAATGAAAAGGAACAAGCAAATGATCCTGAGAACGAACAGTCAAACTGAAATGGGAGAAAAAACCCAGAGGGTATAGTATTCTCAAAGGCAAGTGAAGAAAGTACATCAAGAAGCAGGAAGAGGGTGGGACATCTGTGGCAATTGCTACTGATGAATCCATTGCACATAGCAATGTGGAGTTCACTGGAGACTACAGTAGGAAGTTTTGGGAAGCTTGGTGGGGGTGAAAGCTACCCATTTGAGAATGTTGACTGGCCAAAATCCTCCAGGAATCTTGACCTTAATCCTTAAATCTGGATGTCCTATGCCCCCACAGCTCCTAGTTCTTACCATTTTCATTACAAAGTATTTATATTAAACTGACCACATTGCGGCTGTGTACCTGTCTTTCTCCCTTGGTAGCGAGCTCCTTGAAGCTAGACTGTTTCTTTTAGCTCAGCATCTTTAACTCCCTATTAGGCTCACAGTAAACAGGAATTGAAAGAAGTAGTAAGTGAATGAAAGGCACTGATCTTTCTTATTTTTCACATTCCTTGGCAAAAAATCTCTTTGCAGTTCAAGACAATTGTACCCTTTGAAAAGTGTTAGGCTGATCATTCAGCACTCTGAAGCAGCACTGAGAATTATAAATGAAATAGAGCATTGCCTTAAAAAAATAAAAGTAGAGCCACTTATTAAATATGATTGATCTTGTGGCTTGAGGAATGTCCATAGAGTAAATGTTTTTGGGTGGGCTTCTTCTGTCATATTGGTCTATGCTATTGTGATAAAATGTAAGGGGACATGGCAGGTGACGCTAAACTGGTGATGCTGAATGGAATTATTCTGCAAGAAACACCAGAATGTATCTGCTCAAGTAAAATAAAGTTTTAGGTTCGTTTTCCAAAGTTCCTTTTTATGATAAAAAATTCAATGTGAAAACAAGAATGAGATCTTGTTTGCAGAGAAAACTACTGGGAAACTTTGACTCCCTTGCAAGTTTCCTAGACGACCTGTGCTATGTTATGATCAGTTCTTATTTTTGTTCAATATGTTAGGCTTGTTTCTGGTATTTCAGAATAAGAATATTAAAATCCTTAGACCTACAGCATAACACCAAAAACATCCATGTGTAATTCAGGATTACAAAGGAGAAGAATAACAGTTTTTTATAATTCCTACATAGTACAGTTAACACATTATGCATCTCATTAATGCATATTTAGTCCATGGCCTTCAAGAGATTGTTTGTATGCTTGAATTACTATAATTAATAATAACAATAATAATAAACAACAGAAGTTAGCATTCACTGAACACCATCAATATGCCAGACATAACATTATAATGATGAACCAAATTGTATAGATGAAGAAAGTTGAGTAACTCATCAAAGGTCACACAGCTCATTAGCAGTGGCTGTGATTTGAACCCAGGCCTCTCAGGCTCTAGAACAGACTTCCTCAACTTAGGCAATATTGACATTTTAGGCCAGGAAACACATTGTTGTGGAGCTTGTTCTGTGTGTCCTAGGATGTTGAGCAGCCTCCCTGGCCTCCAGGCACCACATGCCAGTAGCCTCTCCTAGTTGTGACAACTACAAATGTCTCTGGACAGTTTCAAATGTTTGCTGGTAAGCAAAGTCACCTCCAGCAGGGAACACTGCTGTAGAGTAAGTGCCCTAGCCACAGTGCTCCATGGTCTTCAGAGCAAACTCTTTAAATACAAGAGAATAGAAATGGGATCCAGATGTGAACTTGAAACTTAATTCTCCTCAGTGACCCAGTCTATTTTTAACACTGTGGCTCTTAGAGGTGAACTCAGTGTTTCACTCAACAGTCTTCAATCGCCTGGCATTTATTGGCCATCTTTGTTGTTCCTGGCACTGGAATAAGAACTAAGATTCTAATTAATGTGTTGTTCCTGAAGGAAGTATAGCCCTAGCCCAACGGTGGAATGTCCTTAACAGAGTCTTATAGTTTCAGAGCGATGTGTCATTTGATCCCAAGAAGGCATTTCTTTATTTTAGTTTTCCCAGTCTGGAGCATTTGTAGTGAAAGATCAGGAAAGTCCATGGATGACAGGGCATTTAGGTGGTTGGGGAAACAAATTCCAGTCAGGCCTATAATAGGATACATATTATTTCCCTAGTTTAATAGTATGCAAACCTATAAATTCTTTTGTGCTGCTGGCAAACCCAGAAGTCCAGAATATGTAAAGGCGTATGTGTTCTCTGCATCATCCAATTTGTATATAGCTAGCCAAGGCAGGAGTATCTTGCCATAAACTTTTTGGAGTTGCAGCAGGAAGATAGTAACATAATCAGTATCATATTCAGAGCTTCATTAATAAGTAGGAATAATAACAGTAACAATAATAGTTAATAGTGAATGCTGACTATGGACCACTCTGCTAAGCATTCCTTTAAACCCACTCAGCCATCCTATCTGCTGGATATAGTCACATTTTACAGATGAGGAAACTTAAAAAAAAGACAAAGTAAGTGATGTCCTAATGGCATAGGAGCAATAATTGGCAGAATAGAAATTTGAATGGAGGCTGTATGATTCCAGTCCCCACAACAAGGTTATACTGCTTTTGAAATATTACTTTTAATATTCTGGATACTTTTATATACATATGGGTACATGAATAAGAGACACACTCTATCCAGAGTGTGGGATGGAAGAGGAGATTGGGTATGCTAAAGGATAGCCATTCTAAAAAAAAAAAAAATTGCAGTTTGTCACATTAGGCATACATACCCCTTTACACCAGCAATCTCACTTGTGTGTGTGTGTGTGTGTGTGTGTGTGTGTGTGTGTGTATCCAAACAGATTCTTACATTGGTCTGTAAGGGAACATGTGCACAGATGTACATTGCAGTGTTATTTGCGGGATGGCCACTTGGAGGCAATCTTAATACTTATTGCTGGAAAAGTGGATAGGTAAATGTGGTACCTACACACTTGTAGTACTGTGCAGTAATTACAAATATTCAACTAGATATAAATGTAATATATGCATGGTTCAGAAAACATAGCACTGAGTAAAGAAGGAACAAAATGAAGTATAGTGAAATACCATCTTCATAAATTCAAAATGTATGTACACATTTTATAAAATCATACAAACAGTAAGTATGTGTATTAAACAGATTAGAATGGGGGCTCCTGGATGGCTCAGTCAGTTAAGCATCTGCCTTTGGCTCAGGTCGTGATCTCAGGGTCCTGGGATAGAGCCCTGCATCAGGCTCTTTGCTCAGTAGGAAGTCTGCTTCTCCCTCTCACTCTTCCTCTGTGCATGTGCACTGTCTCTCTCTCTCTCTCTCTCTATCTCTCTCTCTCAAAATCCTAAAAAAAATAAACAGATTAGAATGGTTCCATATGGAGGGAATAGAAAACACAAGTGCAAATAAGATGGAAAAATAACCAAACTAATTTAATATGAAAATATGAAACATTAAAAAATTATTTCCACAATAAAAATATAATGGGTTATATTTTCTTGACCCTAACATCATTCTGGTATTTGTTTTACAAATGTGGGGAGCTGTATGGGCCTGCAGAAGAGTGATTCACTACCTGGCTAACTATCCCTTAAGTGTATCTTGTTCTACTTCTGGCACTCCAAATGTATCTAACCTACCTATACTACAAAAAGTTTTGGATGGGGAAGAAGCTCCCATCTGAAGAATTTACCTGGGAACTCCTTTGTACTTCTTAGCTGCCCTTTCCCTGGCTCTTCGACCTAGCTTTTAAAATCTTAATCATTAAATTTTGTGCTTGTCATTAATGCTGTTCACCAAATATTTCTGCTTCTTGCCCATTCTGGATACACAGAACCATTTTCTGGCTTCCTTTGGGACTGACTGGAACTGGCCAATGTGTTTGACCCTTCCTTGGAAGTGCAGGACCCTCCAAAGCTGCTTTTCCATGACAGAACAACAGCAAGTTTTAAGATGATAGATGCTCCTTTTGCCTAAATATCTGAGCAGCTAAAATGTACACAGAGCCCAGCTAGTTTATAATGGACACATCTTTTGCATTTAAAATAAATATATCTTGAAGTCACCAAGATTTGGGTGTTTATTTTGCTGAAGTATACCCTAATATATCCTGACTATAAAATTTCCAACATTTAAATCATTGGTGAAAATAATCACTATGATCTTAGGATTGGTTCTACTGGAATATCAGTTGGTATGGCTAATGAGTTTATATATGTTGAAAACATTAGTATAGGCCATCTGATTGAGTCAACATATTGATCATCTTATATGGTGTAACATAAAAACATGAACTCGGGTCCAGATGAATATTTTATGTATTGCTTCTTACTTATTGAAGAACCTTGTTCTTGACATATACAAAAGGAAGACAGATTGATAGAAAAAAGATTGGTTCTTCTTAAAGCATCAGTAGTCATTTCTGAGATTTTTTTAAATAGACTTACTGATTTGTTTGTGTATGATTCCTTTTTAATGTTTTCTCCCTTAAGAAAAAAAATATTAAGCCAACCATCCTGTCCATTTCCTCAGTAAATTTGTCAGAACATGGCACATGGTTCAACTAATCCACTCTTGCCTTTTTTTCACCATGACTTTTCTGTGTAGAAAATTTTCACTGTCATTATGAGATTCTTTTGTTCTCAGTTGAATGAAAAATAATTTGCAATTAATTTGACAGTTACAAATGAACATGTTCTCTTTTGTTTTGTCTAAGTGGTCTGCATAAACACTGCTTTTGAGCAGTATCTTCAGTGAAGGAAAATGAAGCATAGCCTTTTAAATTAATGTGCCAAAAGGGATTGAAAACCTGCCATTACTTAGTTGGCATTTCGAAGACACCAGGTATATAGGTGTGCAAGATGTCTTTGTTTATTATATAACAAGAGTCAGGTAGAGTCAGTTGGATACTTTTTAAATGTATCCTCTTATGCTGATATGTATGTATGATTCTCTGAGGGGTAGTAAAAGTTGTATTTACTGTTAGGTTCAATGTGCTCCAGAGAATCTTGTTACTCCATCAAAAAGCAGAAACTATGTCCCTTCTCCTTGAAACTGGGTGGGATTTTGTGACCGTTGTATCTATCAGGTATGGCAGAAGTGATACTATGTGACTTCTGAGACTATCCTAAAAGATGATACAACTTCCATGTGGTGCTCACTTCATATTCTCTCTCTCCTTCACTCTTTCTCACCTCTCTCTTTGTGCTCATCTTTGGAACCCAGCTGCCAGCCTGTGAGGAATTCTAGGCCACATGGAGAAACCACCTGTGGGTGTTCCAGCTAACAGACTCCTCTTTGGTCCCAGCCAACATCCTGTACTAATTGCTAGACATGTGAGTGAAGGAGCCCGCAAGGCAAATCCAATCCTACTTGTCATCTGATGGCAAGTGTGTGAGAGATCACAGGTGAAACCCATCTAGCTGAGCACAGTAAATCCCCAGCATTGTGAGAAAATAAATGATGGTTGCAGTTTTTTATACCCCTAAGATAGATAGATAACTAGAGGAGACCAACTGGCAAAGTGACTTGCTTATGGTCACATGGCAGTTGGGTTGTCAAACCCCAAGTTTTGCTTGTTATCTTATAAATGTACACCTTCAAAGTTTTGCACCTGTAACCTATTCTTTGGAGAAGAGAAACCATGTATGTATATATGCATGTATGTATGGGCAGATACTCATAGGAAAATACTCATGGATCTTCATTAACCTTATTCACTGATAATAAATACCAAGGGTTTTAGAAAAACACTGTTAAGCTCTGCTGTAGTCTGTCCTATAGTATTTTATTCTCTTTTTTGTTGGTGGTGGGTAGGAAGGAGTTGAGGATAGGGCTTGCATTTAAAGAGTATGCTTTCTTTTTTGTGACAGTTCCAAAGAATCCCACAAAACAGCAAATTTAGAGCAAAAAAGAGCCCAGATTGTGTGTCAGACCTATGTATGGATCTAATACTTGCTAGCTGTGTAACCTTGAGCAAAGACCAAATGAACCAATACTCATTTTTACAGATAAGTAATCGAAAAGCCAAAGAGGTGAACTGACTTTCCCAAGGTCATTTACTAGTTCTAAATTCAAATCAGGTGTTCTCTCAACTATATTATGCTGTCCTATTTGTACGGATTTTTTTTCACTAAGGAAATGAAAAGGAAATTTAAAAAGCATTTATCAGTTGCTTACAATGGAGTAAACAAAAGCGCCATGTACATATTATCCAATAAACTTTACAAGGATCCTTTGAAGTTGGTGCTGAACCAACTAAACCACAGAATGATTGAGTTAGCTGAGGTTCCTGAAGCTAGCTCAAAGTCACGGCTAACACGAGAGGGCAACATTTAGATTTATACTTGAGTCATTATGAATCTATTTACTCTGCCACCAAATCTTTGTGCCATATTCTTGATTAAGTTTATTTTCCTTAGTGTTCATTTTAAAAATTGGCATCTCTTTCATTTTTTCATTGTTTTTCAAAGTTTTCTCCTTCTCTCTACAGCTTAAATTAACATTGGCATTCTTTTCTTTGTATAGTTCTGCTCCTTAATTAAAAATACATCTTAGGTGTCATGTCTTTCTAAAAATCATGAAAAGTTATTTTATTTGAAGTTTCTGAAAAGACAAAATCTTAACTGAAAGATCATTTTCATCCATATTGCTGCTCTGTATTCTTTACCTCCAGCCTTTCTATTTGACTTTGCAGAAAGAATCTTGCTCTGAGCAATGAAATGGCAAAGTTCCCCTCTGAGGACCACTCCCCAGTGCCTTCATACCTTAGCACCTAATGCCAGAGTCATTCTGGCAGACTTCAAACACAAATTAACCCAATAGTGATCTGGGGGAACTGGGCTATGAATTAAACTGACTCCTCCTGTAAAAGCTTGACTGTTGACTATACATCGTGGACATCCAGGAATATGATTTGCATTCCATCCATTCCCTTACTTTATAGGAGAAGATATCAAAGACCACCACAAGCGTAACTTCTGCACTAAACAAATTGTAATCATGAAAGTACTTCATGAAATTTGGTGAAAGACATAATGAAGGAATAATGGGTTCCAACTCCACTTAAGGGACTTATAACAGCTCTTGGGTGGTTTAAGCATAAAATGAAATATAACAAGAAAAATTTCACATTGCAAGGTCAATTTTTAGAACATGTGCTTTGAAGACAGATCTGGTTTTGGTGGGCAGGTAGTTGGATCTTTTTGAAAGTTAGCTTCCTTATCACATGGGATAACAATATCTATCTTACATGGATTTGATTAGAATTAAGAGATAATGCTTTTAAAAGATCTGATATGCAGTTATCAATGTATGATAGGCACTTAGTAATTTCTAGAAAAGAATATTACAAAGATGGGTTAGATTTGAAAATTCCATGAACTGAAATGTTTTTGGTGGTGAAGTAGATCAAGTAAATGCTTGAAATGGCAGTGTGTAATACAGGAGGGAGTTGAGGGGCCTATAGACACCTGGGAAAAGATTTTCCAATTGACGGTTTTCTAATACATTTTTAAAGAGAAATGCCATACTCACTAAACAAAGCATGTGCACTTTGCATCCCACCAGTTCAATACCCATGACATACAGAAATATTAGACAAAATTCCTACTTCTCCCTACATCTAAGTAGTCTTTTTAAGGACATTTTCTATCTAACTAAATATCGAGTAAGTGTCCAGTAACATGTCAGATTTTTAAATATATCAAAATAAAAATGTTATTATATAATTTTTTAAAAAGTCTCTAGATACTAGAAATTAAGAGAATTTTTAAGTTTGACATTGAATAAGCTGATATTGCAATGGCCCATAAAGTTTCAATGTTCCATGTATGCTTTAGTAGGAAGATCAGTTTCTAACACAAATGGGGACAAGACATATGACCCAGAATCTACAGGAGGAGGAGAAACTACAATTTCTGCATAAAGCAGAATGCCTTCAAGAGCTGTTTCATCTGACAAAAGAGACTACAACACCTTTCAATAATGCCCTGAGATTATTGTGAGGAAGTTTGCCATGTGAATCTGACCAAGACCTTTGGTATGGTTCAGCCACCAATCTATTTTTTTTAAATTGAAGTATAATTAGCATACAATGTTATTATTAGTTTCAGGTATATTATATAATGATTCAGCAATTCCGTACATTATTCAGTGCTCATCACGTTAAGTGTACTCTTAATTCTCTTTATTTCACCCATCCTCCTACCCACCTCCCCTCTGGTAACCACAAGTTTGCTCTCTGTATTTAAGAGTCTTTTTTTTTTAAGATTTTATTTTTGAGAGAGACTACGCAAGAGAGAACACAAGTGCGGGGAGGGGCAGAGGGAAAAGCACACTCCCCACTGAGCAGGGAGCCTGATACGGGGCTCGATCTCAGGACCCTGGGATCATGACCTGAGCTGAGGACAGATGCTTAACTGAGCCACCCAGGTGCCCATTAAGAGTCTTTTTTGGTTTGTCGCTTCTTTTTTTGTTCATTGTTTTGTTTCTTAAATTTCACATATGAGTGAAATCATATGGTGTTTGTCTTTCTCTGACTTATTTCACTTAGCATTATATCCTCTAGGCTATCCATGTTGTTGCATACGGCAAGATTGCGTTCTTTTTTGACTGAGTAATATTCCATTATATATACATATATCACATTTTTTTTTTATCCATTCATCTGTGGATGGCACTTGGGTTGCTTCCATATCTTGGCTATTGTAAATAATTCTGCAATAAACATAGAGATGCATGTATTTTTTCAAATTCGTGCTTTTGTTTTCTTTGTGTAAATACCCAGTAGTGGAAGTACTGGATATTATCGTATTTCTATTTTTAATTTTTTGAGGAACCTCAATACTGTTTTCCATAGTGGCTATGCCAATTTGCATTCCCATCAACAATGCACGAGGGTTCCTTTTTCTCCATATCCTTACCAACACTTATTATTTCTTGTCTTCTTGATTTTAGCCATTCTGACAGGTGTGAGGTGATATCTCATTGTGGTTTTGATTTGAATTTCCCTGATGATAAGTGATGTTGAGCATCTTTTCATGTGTCTTTTGTCCAGCTATATGTCTTCAGATGGTCCTCCTCTGTATGTTTTTTAATCAGAATATTTGTGTGGGGGGGTTGGTGTTGTACCAATTCTTTTTTTTTTTTTAAGAGAGCATGTAAGCTGGGGGAAGAGGGGGAGAGGGAGAGGGGGAGAGAGAGAACCTTAATTAAGCAGGCTCCACACCCAACATGAAGTCCATCGTGGGCCTTGATCTCACAAGCCTGAGATCATGACCTGAGCCAAAATCAAGAGTTGGCAGCTTAACTGACTGAGCCACCCAGGTACCCCAGATTGTATAAATTCTTTCTTTATTTTGGATATTATCTCCTTATCAGATATATCATTTGCAAATATCTTCTTCCATTTAGTAGATTGCCTTTTTGTTTTGTTGTTGGTTTCCTTTGTTGTGCAGAAACTTTTTATTTTGGTATAGTCCCAATAGTTTATTTTTGCTTTTGTTTCCCTTGCCTGAGGAGACATATCTAGAAAAATATTTCTAAGGCTGATGTCAAAGAAATTACTGCCTATATTTTCTTTTAGAAGTTTAATGGTTTCCTGTCTCATGTTTAGGTCTTTAATCCATTTTGAGTTTATTTTTATGTATGGTGTAATAAACCGGTCCAGTTTCATTCTTTTGCATGTAGCTATCCAGTTTTCCCAACACCTTTTGTTGAGGAGACTGTATTTTCCCTATCATATATTCTTGCCCCCTTTGTCTTAGATTAATTGACTATATAAAACAAAAGGTATTATTTTAATTTTCCACACAATCAAATTAAAAGATTAAGAGCAAAAAAACATGTTATTCTCTTTCTCTCTCTCTATATATATATATGATGTAGCTAATCAAGCATAATTCCCATTCATGATTTTTAAAAAAGCTGTTCATATACTACAAATAGATTCTCTTAGCCTAATAAAAGGAATCTACAAAAAAAAATCTATTCGGTACTGTAATAGAAGGGTCAACCATTGCAATAAGAGAAGAAAAGGTTTTTAAAATATAAGACAAAAGAAGGAATAAAAAGAAATAAAATTCTTTATTTACACATGAAATTTCAAATATCTACACAGAAATTTAATGACCTCTACCAGCTAATATAACTGAGAAAGTAACAATGTTTTGGGGTAAACAATTGTTGTGAAGTTATTTATAACCTTTCTGTATAACAAAGTAACAATAGCCAACTTGAAATTATTATAATAAACAGAAGGATCTTATTGCTAATAACAACCAACTATAAGCACCTAGTAAAAAAATTTAACAAAGTTGTGGAAGATTTTGTGGAGAAAATGGAAACATTATTGAAGGTGATTTCTTAGGGTTCTCCAGAGAAATAGAAATTTATTATATGCACTTAGCTCACATGATTATGGAGGCTAATTCCCACTATCTGCAGTCTACAAGCTGGAGGTGCAGGAAAGTTCGTGGTATAGTTCCAGTCCAAAGCTAAAGGCCTGAGAACCAGGGTATGCAATACTGTAAGTCCCAGTATGAGTCCAAAAGCTTGAGAACCAGGAGAACTGATGCCTGAGGGCAGGAGAAGATGGAGGTTCCAGCTCAAGCAGAGAGCAGATTTGTGTTTCCTTCATCTTTTTGTCCTATTCAGGATCTCAAGGTATTGGATGGTGCCTGTCCACATCAGTGAGGATACTCTTCTTTACTCAGTTTACTAATTCAAATGCTAATCTTTTCCGGAAACATCCTCACATACACACTTAGAAATATGTTTTACCTGCTATCGGGGCATCACTTAGCCCAGTCAAGTTGACAGAAAAAAATTATCACAGGCCATAAGACTTTATTGTATCAGGCATTGTGTTCAGGTGCTCATAACAGAAAACACCAAGAGTGGACTAATTAAAACATGTTTTACTTCTGTAATATAAAATGAACCATGAAGGAGGTTGATTAGGGTTGGTACAATGACTCCATAATGCTCTCAGGGACCTAGGCTTTCTTGGACTTTTCACTCTACCATCCTTAGCATGTGACTTTTATCATCTTCATAATCAAAGGAGGGCTCATTGGTGTCCAGCAGAGCATTAAGCATTACAAGCTTGAAGAAGGGGAAGCATGAAGGGCAAAAAAAGTTGGTGTTGGTAAAGTCTGCCTCTGTAAAGAGCTTTCCTGGAATTCCTGCCCAGCAACTTGCACTTATATTTTCTTGGCCAGAAATATGTCACATGGCACTCCCCACCTGTAAGGAGGCTGTGAAATGTAATTTTCCTCATGAGGATATTGCTACTCTGAACAAAATTGAAGTTTTGTTACTTAGGAAGAAGGCAGTTTGGATATTGTATAGGGAACCAATAGTCTATTGCCATACTCAGTAACTGGCAAGCTATTCGTAGTTTATACATGTGAAGACTCACTATCAAAATATTAATTCTACCCTAATTAATATATGGGTTCAATGCAATATTATTGTCATGGATATTGAAAAATTCACATATGAGGAAACATAGCATAGTGATAAAGATTACAAACTTTAGAGCCAGACTGATTGGCTTCAGATCCAGTCTCTGCCACTTATAAGCTGTTTGACGTTGGGAAATTAATTACGCTCACTGTGCTTTAGTCTCTTCATCCATAAAATTCAGGTAATAACAGTACCGCGTAGTGTTGTTTGTTGTAAGGAATAAATGAGTTACTGTTTTTAAAGCACATTGAATAGAACCTGTCATATATTTAGTGCATTGTATTTATTAAACGCATGTTAACATATGAAATAAAAAGGAACCAATAAGATCTAAGATAATTTTGAAGGGGACTATGGAGTCCTACTACATATCACAGATTATTACAAAATGGTAGTAATTAAGACCATGTATTATTGATGCCAGGATAAACAGACCAGTGCAATAGAATTAATCCAGGAACTGATGGAAACCCACCAGGGAACTAGGCATATGACAGAGGTGGCAGTAAAACTCAGGGGAAAGAATAAGACTGTCAATAAATGACGCTGAAACAATTGGTTTCCCACATGGAAAAAAAATCTGATCCCTACTTCACAGTATATTCAAAGATAAATCACAACATACTCAAAGATAAATTTCAGGTATATTAAAGATAGAAAAAAATTTAAAAAGAAGTGACCTTTAGAGTCATTACATAAAAATATAAGAGAATATTTCTGTTACCTACGGTTATGAAAGAATTTCTTAAGCAGAATAAACACAGACTGCCACGGAAAAGATTGGTAATTTAACCACAAAAAATTTGAAACCTATAACCAGTTAAATAAAAATACTATCAGAATATAAAAAGTTAAACCACAAACTTGGAAAAGAAGTGTACAAAGCACAGTACCAATAAAAATTAGTAACCACAATATCTTAAGAACTCCTACAAATAAATATGAAAAATCAACCCAAAATAAGGTGGGAGAAGAAAAGAAAAAACTAGGCACTTGATAAAAGAACAGTGGTGGGGTCCATATTTGTCAGTATTTATGAAAAGATGCTAAGCAAATTAAATCAATGCAATATCATTTCACATTCATTAAATTGGTAAAATTAGAAGATCTGATACTTCTAACAGTTCGAGCAATTGTGGAGAAATGAGCCGTCTCATTCATTCCTGGCAGAAAGATGAATTGGTATGTAACTACTTTGGAGAGCAACATGCCGGTTTCATGTAAAGTTGAAGATGTGCATACAATTCTACTTCTAGGTATAGAGAATATCTATTACATGTAAAAATTTATTGAGGGATGGTTATGTGCCAAGTACTATTCTGAGTACTTAATGAATTGTCTCACTGATCCTTCACTTAAAGTGTATGAGATAGACACTGTTATTGTTCCCATTTTATAGACAGTGAACCAAGGCAGAAAGAGATTGAATAACTTGCCCAGGTATACATAGCTAATAAGCAAAAGACTTAGCATTGAAAGAGTCTGGCTCCAGAGTCTGCATTCTTAGCAAGCACTATCATATCTTTCATACACAAAAGTTTGATTCAATCTGTTGGTAATAACTAATAAAATTATTATTCATAAAATTACTTAAGAGTTCTTTAGTATGAAATGGCTGAATAAATTGCTAGTCATCATGTAATAGAATACCACATGCCAGTTAAAATAAGGTATTAAGTAGATCTACATGTATTAATTTAGATCTTAAAATATAAAATTATGTGATAAAGCAAAAATGCAGAAGGATTCATACATTCTTTGTGTAATTTCCAAAACAAAATAATCTTGTAGTTATCGACACACATATATGAATTCGTGGACAGAAGTGGTATATACTCACTTTAAAATAGTGGTCACTTCTGGATTAGTTTAGGGAGTGAAATTACAGGATTAGGGAGGAACATAAAGGGGACTTCAACTAGATTTTTAACATTTTCTGTAAAAATTGGAGGCAAATTCTTAAATGTCAACAACAAAAAGACTAACAACCTAATTTAAAAAAGGGGCAAAGGACTTGAATAGACATTTCTCTAAAGAAAAGCTACACATGAACCACAAGCACATGAAAAGATGTTCAACATCATGAGTCGTTAGGGAAATGCAAATCAAAGCCACAATGCAAATCAAAACCCCTTTATACAAAGTAGGATGACAATCCTAGGATGTTGGTAAGGATGTAGGGAAATCGGAACCCTTGTACATTGCTGGTGAGAAGGTAAAATAGTGTGGCCACTGTGAAAAACAATTTGGTGGTTCCTCAAAAGTGAAACATAATTATATGACCCAGGAAGTCCACTCCTAATGGAAAACAGGGACTCAAATATGTGTAGGACAAAGTTCATTGCAACATTGCTCACAGCAGCCAAAAAGTGGAAATAACACGTGTCCATCAACAAATGAATGGAAAAATGAAATGTGGTATATACATACAATGAGATATTATTAAATCGTAAAAAGGAATTAAATTCTGATGCATGCAACAACCTGGATGAAGTTTGAATACATTATGCTAATGAAAGAAGCCAGAACAAAAGATCAAATATTGTATGATTCCCCTTACGTGAGGTACCTAGAATAGGTCATAGGGACAGTAAGTAGATTAGATGATACCAGAGGCTTGAGGGCAGGGAAATGGAGAGTTATTACTTAGTGGGTAGAGAGTTTCTATTTGGCATAAAAAAGTTTTAGAAACAGAGGGTAATGATGGTTGCACAACATTAATTACATTGGGAATGTAATTCATGCCACTGAACTGTACACTTAAAATTGGTTAAAATGGCACATTTTATGGTATATATATTTTACCACAGTATTTTAAAATCTGAGACAAATATGGCTAGATATTAATATTTTTATATTTAGATGATAGACACATGGTACTATATTACTTGTATTTTTTAAAAGTCTTGAAATACTTCCATGGTGGATTTATTCATAAGAAAAGCATATACTATTGGAAAAAGAGAAAAATAACCTGGGAAAGTTTAAGATTTCTCACAGTGCATTGCATCAAATATTAAAATTAATGAATTAAAGCAACCCAAATCCACTCAAAGGATTTGGAAGTTAAAGTAATGCATACTTTTTATGTGTGCAAATGTTTTAAATTCATTTGACTGTCAAGCAGGCAAAGGGTCATACACCTTGACAATCTCAGCAGTTTGGGGAGAAAGCTGCATTTAAAATTTAAAAGGCAAGCAAAACAGATGTACTACATTTGCACTGTTCCCATTAGAATTGCAGGCTACGAATCAGCAGGAAAGAGTGCTATCCAGGCTACTTCCAAGTCTATGTCTAATTGTGTGAAAATTTCTCCTATTTTATGTCCTATCCACATATTCTACAGTAAGGAGACCTTTTTTGACATGAATTTTGTAAGAGGAGCTTAACTAGTCGTTAATTTTCAAGTGTTTGATGTTCTTAAAACAATTGAAACTTACATTTCTATGGTAAGAAAAGGAGGGACTTGAAAATAGGTTTTAAGTGTGCACGTTAGTAAGAAATTCGGATCAAGTGGCAGAACTGAATTCAGGTTGTGTCTCTATCAGTTATTAGCTAGGTGGTGGTGAGCTAGTTGCTTACTCTATCCTAGGTCTCCGTGTCATATAAAAAGGAATGGGTTGATACCAGATCATCTCTGAGGATCAACCATTCTCTACTAATGAGGTCCTTTCTTATTTTATAAAGTAAGGTAAAAATGATTTCAGAGTTTTGACATAAAAGCCATTTTATTTTTTATAATTTTTATTTTGTTAGTCACCATACAGTACATCCCCAGTTTTTGATGAAATGTTCCATGATTCATTATTTGCATATAACACCCAGGGCACCATGCAATATGTGCCGTCCTTAATACCCATCACCAGCCTATCCCAATTCCCCACTCCCCTCCCCTCCCCTCTGAAGCCCTCAGTTTGTTTCCCAGAGTCCACAGTCTCTCATGGTTCATTCCCCCTTCTGTTTACCCCCCCTTCATTCTTCCCTTCCTTCTACCGATCTTCCTATTTCTTATGTTCCATAAATGAGTGAAACCATACGATAATTGTCTTTCTCTGCTTGACTTATTTCACTTAGCATTATCTCCTCCAGTCCCGTCCATGTTGCAGCAAATGTTGGGTAATCGTTCTTTCTGATGGCTGAGTAATATTCCATTGTATATATGGACCACATCTTCTTTATCCATTCGTCTGTTGAAGGGCATCTCAGCTCCTTCCACACTTTAGCTATTGTGGACAATGCTGCTATGAACATTGGGGTGCATATGGCCCTTCCCTTCACTACGTCTGTATCTTTGGGGTAAATACCCAGTAGTGCAATTGCTGGATCACAGGGTAGCTCAATTTTTAACTTTTTAAGGGACCTCCACACTGTTTTCCAAGGTGGCTGTACCAACCTGCATTCCCACCAACAGTGTAGGAGGGATCCCCTTTCTCCACATCCTCTCCAACATTTGTTGTTTCCTGCCTTGTCAATTTTTTGCCATTCTAACTGGTGTAAGGTGGTATCTCAGTGTGGTTTTGATTTGAATTTCCCTGATGGCTAACATAAGACAAAAATCTCCAACCCATGAAAGAAAAGACTAGCAAATTCAACCACATAGGAAGATGTGTGTGTATTCTGTGTGCAAATTAAACCATAAGCAAAATCACAAGGCAAATGACAAAATGTAAGGAATATTTGCAACTCACATCAAAGACAAAGGGCTAATTTTCTCAGTATTAAACACATTCTTAAGTTGATAAAACCAATAATTCAATAGATACGAAAAGTTCACAGAAATTGATTTAAAAAAATTCCAGGTTCTCTATTCTGTTCCATTGGTCCATGTGTCTGTTTTTGTGCCAGTACCATGCTGTCTTTGTGATCACAGCTTTGTAGTACAGCTCGAAATCCGGCATTGTGATGCCCCCAGCTTTGTTTTTCGTTTTCAACAATTCCTTGGCGATTCGGAGCCTTTTCTGGTTTCACACAAATTTAAGCGCTGTTTGTTCCAGTTCTTTGAAAAATGTCATTGATATTTTGATCGGGATAGCATTGAGAGTATAGATTGCTCTGGGTAGTATGGACATTTTAAGTATGTTAATTCTTCTGATCCATGAGCATGGAATATTTTTCCATCTTTTTGTGTCTTCTTCAATGTCATAAAAGCCATTTTAAATCAGTATTTTTCATGGACAATGGCTGTTATGCCAAATAATTTTTTTTTCATTTAGGTACATTTAGATAGCAGGATGAACATGATTAAGAGGAGGGTCAAACTAATGGCAGGTTCATGATGAATAAATGTTCTTTATGGTAGAAAATATCGTGTGCAGGGTTTCAGTGTCCAAAACCATCAGCCTGTTGGCTTGCTTGTTCGAAGCTGTTTTGTGTACACCAAAAAAGTGGGGATAAACTTTCATTTGACTTTGGGGTTTTGTTCTTATAAAGGGAAGTCTATATTTGCCCTTAAAAAGTAATAAGCAGGGGCGCCTGGGTGGCACAGCGGTTAAGCGTCTGCCTTCGGCTCAGGGCGTGATCCCGGCGTTATGGGATCGAGCCCCACATCAGGCTCCTCCGCTAGGAGCCTGCTTCTTCCTCTCCCACTCCCCCTGCTTGTGTTCCCTCTCTCGCTGGCTGTCTCTATCTCTGTCGAATAAATAAATAAAATCTTTAAAAAAAAAAGTAATAAGCAGAAGTAAGGCAAGTAGGTACCCATTATTCTAGAGAAACCCTGTCCAATAAAAAGATAATGTGAACTACATATGCAATTTTAAATTTTCTTTTTTTTAACAAGTAATAATATAAGATTTTTATTATTTTTTAATTTTTTATTATGTTATGTTAGTGACCATACAGTACATCCTTAGTTTTTGATGTAGTGTTCCATGCTTCATTGTTTGCGTGTAACACCCAGTGCTTATTACAACACATGCCCTCCTTAATACCCATCACCGGGCTTACCCACCCCCCCACCCCTCCCCTCTGAAACCCTCAGTTTATTTCCAAGAGTCCATAGTCTCTCATGGTTCATCTCCCTCTCTGAAT
>NC_048238.1:104506515-104539277 GCF_002007445.2 Ailuropoda melanoleuca | reverse complement strand
AGAGCTGTAAGGGTGGACAAGTGGCTAAGTTAGGCCTACTTGCAGGTAATTGCAGTGTGGAGTAGTTTCACAGAATTAATTTTTGTCAGAGGTGATTTTATCACAAACTTCAAATGAACTCCATTTCAATGTATTTGATTAGTTGATTATTTAAGCACAGTATCACAATATCTGTAAGAGGCTGTTGGCAGAGGATGAAGCATGATTTGTCATTTTCTTCTTATTGCTGGGGTGTCTCCTAGTTAAAGTGTGCATGACCTGAATAACTATGCTTGAGGCATGCATTGTATATTTGTATAAGGTCTTTCATAAACTTAGAGGTGGCTCTTAGAGTGTCTAGATAAAAAAAAAAAAGAGTCCAAGAAACCCTGACAGATGTCAGAGAGTCCTTTGCCTTTTATTTCATAGTAGAAGCCCTCAGGCCATCACTCAAGAACTTTTCCTTTTTTAATTTACATACCCACATATAAAAATAATGAGGATGATCTTACCTTCTGCTTGTATTTAATTTTTATTTTCAAAATTCCTTTCACCTGCATTATTTTCATTTCCACAGACTTTCTGCAAGTTAAAGATAGTGATCCATCCCTTCTGCCTCAAGACCTTGGACACTGAGATCAGTACAGGTCCCTGAACCTTCCTCTTATCTTGTAATGTGAATGCTACCACTTTTCTCATAGAGTTTTGAGTTTAAATAAGTAGCATATTTAGAATGTATTGCATACTGGGTGTGATCATTAGATGTTAGTTACTCTCATTAATATTTAAATGAAGAATTTAGCAAACTATATGGTCATTTGAGGCATGACAACCACAATAGCTAAAATAAACATTTTGCCTTATAAAAGCATTGACTCATAGAACTAGAAGGATCTAAGATTTAATTTAATAACATGCTTTGAGGAGCTATAACATGTCAGGCACTGTGCCAGGCACAGATGATCTAATCTACTCTACAAGAGACAGAAGGCAAAGAGGGGAAGTGGTTTGCTTACGGTCACATGGTTAATATATAATGACAGTTGCATAAAGATACAGGTTTTCTAATAAGTTCAGGCACTTTTCATGACTCTACTTCCATCTCTTCTTCTCCTAATCTCTTAACAATTTGTTATTTAGCTAGTGAGTCTGCAGAAGCAGCGTATTGGAGGCAGCCTGGACAGTACGTGAGTCAGGCATACTGACAGCAAAAGTGACAGCTGACATTCTGGGCTTAAGGGAGGAAGCAAAAACACTACATTCTTATAGTCCATGATAGTATCTCATGTTCACAATGATGACCTTCTAAAAATATAGTAGAACATATTTAAAAAAACCCCTCTAAGTCAGATTTTCATTAAAATGGTTAAAGTAACATGACAGTGGAAAAGATTATTGGAAAACATGTAGCCACGTTGTTTTCAACTGCTCTTTTTACAGAGGTGCCTGGGAGGCCACTGACTACAGCTTCAGCTTCCATATAAAGTTTACTTTGACAAAAGAGTTCCATATATCTGTATATACATACAATGTATGTATGCCTATATGTCATATATATTATGTATGGTATATATGCCACATATCTATCTACCTGTCTACCTACCTATCCATCCATCCATCCATCCATCCATCCATCCATCCATCCATCCATCAGTCCATCCATCCTTCCATCTCAACACTGATGTTGTTCAGTCACTTTCTGTTGCCCCAAACCTTCCTCCCCACCCTCCTTTTCCCTGGGACAACTAGACAGGACCATTAGACTAGTTCTTGGGGTTTCTAGGCTGGGCGCATGACTCAAGATGGACCAAGGAGATCCCCTATCCCAGGAATTTAAATTCTGCACAGAGATAAACAGAGACTGAAAGTGGTTGGAAGCAGTACCTTGGAGAGGGAGTTCATGAGTTCCTTTTGCACTAATCTCCAGGACTACTCTGATTCTCACCCTTCCAGAGGTTTAATTATCTAGATCTTCCTCTAATTTGGTGAATTATCTCAGTATCTTTTCAATAAATCACCATTGCTTAAGTTAGATTTGGTTTCTTTTGTTTGCAGCAAAGCTGCTTAAATGGTAGCCTTGGGGTGAAAGTGATTTGCTCAAAGTTACACAATGAGTGATAAAAACATGACAAGGTGACAGTCTCCTGATCACCAATCTGGTCTCTAGCTAGATGCCTACCACCTTCCCCCTTGCTTCCACGATGGAACTCCCCATTCCATAATGATTCTGAATGAATGAGACATCACTGTATCAGGCCAACACAAAACTGAGAGTTAAAATGAAGCAAGGACTTTTCAGCCCCTGAGCATAAAACTTACCAACGTAATGGAAGTATGCTCTTTGCATAGTACTTTCTCCTCTAGACTTGCTTGAAGACCAAAATGTCCAGAAAAAGATTGCTCTCCTTGTTTTGGCACACAACCTGACAGTATCTTCCTACACAAGGAAGGGAGTAACTGTGCTTCAGCTCTGTAGCAATCAGGATTGTGTAGGCTTTGCTGTGATAACAAACATATCTTGAAAACTCAGTGGTTTAATACATAGAGGTATTCTCATTTGCACATGAAACAGACCACCACTGCTCTGCTCACTCTGCAGACTGGTTCCCTTTTAAGGGTGCCTTGGAGAGCCCCATTTTTTAAAGATTTACTTATTTATTTATTTATTTGAGAGAGAGAGAGAGCATGAGCTGGAGGGACAGAGGGAGAGGGGGAGAGGGAGAGAGAATCTTAAGCAGACTCCATACTGAGCTTGGAGCCTGATGCAGGGCTCAATCTCATAAATCTGAGATCATGACCTGAGCTGAAACCAAGTGTCATATGCTTAACTGCACCACCCATGCACCCCAAGCCAAGTTGTTTCCATCTTGTGGCTCTGCCATCTCAACAGGGGGCCTCTGTGATCACAACGAAGGTTAAAATTCAGCAAGGGCTTTTCACTTCCACAACTCAAAAGAGACTGTGCTTTACTTGTACTGAAAGTGGTTTACCTAGTGTATTTGATGCCTGCACTGGATAATTCTGTAATGCATTCCTTCTCTATGTAACAAAATCATTTCAGTAATGATCATGGAATAATGTGAATAACTTAAAAATGGCCAAGCAGGGGCGCCTGGGTGGCTCAGTTGTTAAGACTCTGCCTTTGGCTCAGGTCATGATCCCAGCATTCTGGGTTCGAGCCCCGCATCGGGCTCCCTGCTCAGCAGGAGGCCTGCTTTTCCCTCTCCCACTCTCCCTGCTTATATTCCCTCTCTTGCTGCCTTTCTCTCTGTCAAATAAATAAATAAAATCTTTAAAGAAATAAAAATAAAAATGGCCAAGCAAAGTCAGTGAAAATTTTCTTTGTGATTTTCATATGAAGCCAATAAAAATAAAAATATATTAGTGCAAAAAAGAAAAAAGTAATGGATTAATACTTCATATTTTTGTAAAGGTGGTTTTTTAAAAGAGGGAGAAATTGCAACCACATATGACAGTTTCTGGCTTTGAGTTCTACACATTTGTCAATGATTCATCAAATCAGTCTCATATTCATGTTCACTCATAGTTGATTGAAGAATACATTTATTAGGTTCAATTTTAACTTTTTTCAATATGTAATGACAGATTTACACATAACTAGAAAACATCTTAAACATAAGGATAAGTTTAGTAGAGACTTAAAGAATCCAGTTTCACAATAAATTCCAGAAATTGCAGTACTATCCATGTATTTGTTTCTTTGGGATTGATTCCAGTGGCCTTTATGTATTTCTGCAGTAAAAAAAATTTTTTAATCACAAATCAAAATGTTAAGTACTGACATAGAATGAGATTGGGGGTAACTTAAATTCTAAGTCTTTGTCTTCACAGTCACTGTGCTGTCATGGTTTATTTTGTATTCACTGCTTAAACACAAGGATATATAGTGCCATAGAGTTGGAGACAGAAAGTGTGCTCTAAGGATTTCAAGTGATTTCAAACTCTGACAAACTCTTAAAAGGAACTTGTACAGTTGAATCTGTGTGTCAAGGGCTGACTGTATACATGGCAGTTCTCCAGATTAACTTCTATGTAAAATATAATGTTTCTTAAATAATAATAACAAAGTGCTAATTTGAGACTAAGATAATACTCTTAAGACACAACAGTAATCACAGTAATTATTTCCAACTTTTTAAGAATACCAAAATATTTTTTTTCAGGGAGGAATGATGTATTCCTGACAATGTTTAGAATTGCCAGAATGATGTGAGAATAGGTTGATTTTAAATTCTCTACAGACCATGCATCTTTATTATATGCTTCTACCCCCATAGTCTTGATGCACCACTGGCCCACAGTCCACTGATCAGAACTTGTTAGGTGGCCCTCCTCAACTGCAAGGGGTCTGGGAAGTGTGGGGGAACATACTGATTTTCAGTGCTGTGCTTGGGTCTACCTGCTCTGTGACCCACATGGGACAGGGCATTTCCAATCAAGGGGTATGTGTGTGTACTCAGAAACACCTCAGGCATCCGTGATTTAGACTCTCCTGGGTTTGGCAGATCATGAGGATAGATACACAAACTTTAATGGACAAGTTTTTCAAATAAAGCTATAGGATTTTTTTCAGAGAAGATTCAGGAAGAACATTACAAAATCATAGCTTTGAATCTGAGGGATTAATTTTCTGATTACTTTCAGGGCCTCTTTTTATTCTCCGAATTGAGTGCTACCTTTTGGGGATTGATCATACTCCAGATAAGCTGCATCCTGTCATCTGGAACACATAAAATTGGGAAAATATGCAATAATGCAGTGTTTTCAAAATGTGCTTGCTAAGAATCACTTGGGACAACTTGTTAACTACATAAATTACCAGACCTTTCCCCCAGGAAATTCTACTTCTGTAGTTCTAGGTTGGGGCTCAGGACTCTGAATAAGTACATTAGGTGATTCTTATTTTCAAGCAATTTTGGATAAGAGTTACAAGAGTAGTTATAAGAGTACACTCTATATAGTCAAACCTGAGTTTGGCTTTCTGTTTAATGTTTGAGTTTCTCGGAGTTTGGAGAAAGAACAGTTTTCAGCTGTCTAGTCCCGACAAGGCAAGCCCAAAACTCTTCGATCAGAATTAGACATGATAGGCAAAGTGTAGTAAGTAACAGAACAAATTTTCTCAAGTTGTTTGTGGGGCTAGGAGGATAGAGACCTATAAAGCAGTGGTTATCAGCATGACTGAGGACCAGTTGTATTGTAGTTGAAAGGAATTTTCCAGGTGCTTTTAATATGCATTTCAGTACTTCTAAATCAGTGCTTCTAAAATGCTGGTTGCACATGGAATTACCTGGATAGTTTAAAAACTGATGCGTGGGCCCCACCTCAAGGAGTTCTAATTTAATTGTTCTTAGGTGTGGCCCAGGCACTGGATTATTTTTAAGTTCCCGAGGTGATTTTACTATTCATCCACAATTTAAACCTACTCCCCTAGATTGAAATTCTGTGATCTACGACTTACACCTGGCCAGGTCGTGATAGGCATTTCTTCTATAAATAGGCATGCCGTTGACAGATTGTAGCAGCAGGAAATATAATCAAAGTTTCACCTGAAACCAGGGTAGACTGGTAGCAAGTTGTGGTGACTTAGGTTTGCATACAGTTTAGGTCAGCATTCCAGACTCTGAAAATTCTCGGAGTAAAGCACGTTGAAAAATGCCTGGTACATAGAAGACAATCAATGTGAAAGAAATGAATGACAGTAGAATCTGATGCCTGGAGAAACTGAAATACTTGATAGTGAACAGAAGAGGGCGCTCTGACACAAAAATCATATTGCATCGCTCTCCCAAAGGAGGTGTGAGATGGGGGTTGGCATGAGAACAAGGCAAAGCTTACTATGTAAAATCAGGTTTTAATACTTCAGATGATTTGGATGCAGGTAATAGAAGATCCAGCTAAAAGTAGCTTAATAAGAGGATGTTAATCAATCTCATAACTGGAATTTTGGAGTAGGCAGTTTCAGGTTAACCCAGCTGAATGATATCAGGGCTCTAGATTGGCTCTTCTAGTCTGTGATTCTTTTTGCTTTCCCTTCATGCTCACAGGATGCCTGCCACAGCTCTCAGCATTCTGTCTTCACACGGTTGCATACAAAAGGAGGAAGAAAGGAAATTGAATCTGAACTGGTCTATCCTCATAAAAACTCAGTAAAAAAAAAAAATTCTAGAACTCACCCCACTCAGCCCCAGCAGACTTTCCTTGTTTCACTGGCTAGAACTAAGTCGTATGCCAACCTCTACATTAATCACTGTCAAAGCGGTATGGAGCAACGTTATTGTCTTAGATAATGTTTCATTGCCTGGGACCTGTACCTTGCCATTACATTATCTTTGGTAAAGGAGGAACGGATGAATATCAGAGGACTTGACCAACCTGCCTAACTTTAGGTTAAGATTAAAAAGATCAGGATGTAACCCTGTTTGTATTTTTCCTGTGTGGGAACAGTTTGGTCTCAGAATCTGGATTACTTTGCCTAAGAGATAACTGAGGTAGCATTGGCAAAGAGTCCAGCCAGTTATTACAGAGTATTGGGTACCGAGTTTTGTATCAGTTGGCAAAAGTGCTAACTAGAGGTCACAGTGCATGTGTATTATGAACATAGAGTGATAAAAGACGTGTCCTCATATACATAGGGACTTCACAGGAAATGGTTCAGCCAGGTGGCAGATTTATTTTAATGGATACCAGTTAAAGGCTTGTTGGACTGGAAAGATACTGAGATGTATTCATTCTCTCTCTCTCTGTTTCTCTCTCATACACACACACACACACACACTCAGAAGCACACAGAGTTTTGGAGAGGAGTTAGTCTTATTCTTGTTTGGAGATACTTATCGACATGTGTAGGAATATGTTGGGGTCAAACAATTACTTATGTGATCCTTTGTTCTTCTCTGTGTGAATTTCATATGGCTCTGAGAACCCCATCTGTATGAGTAGAGTCAAAGGAACACTGTGTCTAGTCTGAGGAAACACAGTACCTAGCCTGAAGTGGGTTGTTGTATGTATTTGCAGAAAGGAATGGAAATCATGCACTGTGATTTTATATTTCTGAGCTTACTTTCAGTAGCAACATTAACACATTGCATATTTCATTATAAGTATCTTCTAGTAAGTTTTTGGGTAAATCTGATAGATGACTATTGTCTGACATTGCTTTTTTGCTGAATTTGTTGAGAGCTTTAGAATGGCATCCTCTCAAATGAAATGTGAGTAAATTCCAGTGACTTCAAAATCTTAAAGAGGGTTGTAGTTTTGTTGAAGCTTATCATTTCACAGAGTAGATTTAAATGCACAGGAACTTTGATTCATTTTAGAGAATATGAAATCACCTCTTCTGTATTTCACCCATGGAACACTAGTTCCACATAATATTTCATTAAAAATTGTTTCATGCTTTTATGATTCCATAGTTTTAATGATTCCATGGTTTAAACAGAAAATTGTGTGTTCAATACCCTCTTCTTTATATTGTCAATATATGTTCAAATCTTTGCAAGGTTTTACAACAGAGAAAGTTGCTTTCTTTGTTTCAGTGTTTCCCAAACATATTTAAGAACAGGTTATATTTTTCTTGTGATATACCATGAAACAGGCTTTCTTAGCACATTTGAGAGATGCTACACTGCTTGATATTTAGAAAAATACGAAAACATTTTAAGAAACTGTCAATCCAAAAGTTAGTTCTAGAGACGTAAAGGTACCAAAACAAGCAAAGGACCAGAGGCAGGGCACAACAGAAAGTGTTTGAAATAATAGAAATTTGTTCAGTGAAGGTTTTGACATCCTTGCTATGAGGGGGGAAGTGAGGCAATAAAGGTAAGCAAAGGTCAAGAAGGGTTTTAATTGTTAGGTTAAAGAGTTTGGATTTTATAATGAAGCATTAGTCATTGAAGTTTTTGAAACATGAGGATGCCTTCTGTACTTCAACGAGCTAACCCTCATCAGTATGATGTCTGGATTGGTGGAATTAGACTCATTGAGAAGATAATAGCGGTGGACCGGATGAGAGATTATGAACATGATTTTAGGCAACAGCAATGGGCTGAATAGGAAGGGCCACTTAAAAGAGTTATTGGAGAAGTAGGATCAGTAAACCCTGATGATCAATTGTATGTGGAATATACATGGAGTGGCTGAAGATGCCTTTGATGTTTTCTCTGTGGCTAAGCAGGAGAATGGGAGTTGTTATTAATTAATGAATAGACCCAGAATATACTGGATATAGACCAGATAATATTCCCTCCTCAAACCCTTCATGGCTGCAGACTAAAATCTGTCCCCCTTGCTTACTACACTCCAGCCCTAGTGATCTTTTGGCTTTTTCTTGGCTGCAACCAAATTCATACCTCAGAGCCATTGCACTAACTATCCTCTTCTTGGAATGCCCTTTTCCCAAACTTCCTGATGGCTTCTTCTATCCTTTTGTTAGGAAGTGGACAAGAGAGAAAGACTGAGAAGCCACTTTGAGACCAAAAAGTGACACAAATCACTCCATACCATCTACACAGAGTTTTATTTGGGGTAACTTACTGACAGGGGATTAGGTTTTATAGAGCCAGGGGCATTGTGGTGAGGTCAAAGGATGGTTATCTAAAGTGTGCCACTTTAGGGAAGACTAAAATAAGCCTTCCCACAATCCAGTCAAGGTACACATTAACCTTCAAGGAGCCTGGAACATGTAGCCCTGAGGGAGGTCTTTGCGTGGGCATGAATAAGATGGACGGCCCAAATATGGAGTCGATGTTGTCAGCACTTCCACACCTTTCTTCAGACTTCTGCTTAAGTATTATTTAATTAATGGGAATGTTTATACTATAATATTTCACAAAGAATTGTGATGTTGGCCATAATTTATTATGTTAGGTAGCTGCCTTTTTATTTCTCATTTGCTAAAAAAATTTTCAGGAATAGGTTTTTAATTTTACCCAAAATATTTTCTCCATTAAGAAGTTTTTCTTGTCTTTTAAAATTTTTCCATGGGGACGATATAGGTGACATGGCTGAATTAAGACATCTCTCATCATATCCCCACCTCAACATCAACAATTTTGCACCTATCCACAGACAAAAGTGCCTCTGTGGGAGCTGTGGGATTCAGCACATACACCAAGGGATCTGGGAGGAGTCTTGCCCACCTGTGAATTGCATTATAGGTATACAGACCTCAGTTTTGGCTGTGAACCCTGTAATGGCCCAAGAACAGCTCCAGTCCCTCTCAGCCACCATCCAGGAACTCCTGGAGAATGCTGTCTCAGGCAGTCACCCACAAACAAGAGAGCCTTTGTGAAAGTGCAGGTTTCCATTGGAAAAGTTCCAACACACCAATGGAGGAAAAAAAATGTGAGTTAGGATCCATTGAAGAGTNGCCACCATCCAGGAACTCCTGGAGAATGCTGTCTCAGGCAGTCACCCACAAACAAGAGAGCCTTTGTGAAAGGGCAGGTTTCCATTGGAAAAGTTCCAACACACCAATGGAGGAAAAAAATGTGAGTTAGGATCCATTGAAGAGTGTAAGAGGACCAGTTTGCTTTATCCACATTATCCCTCCCCAAGGTGGCACAGCTCAGTGCCAAGTAAGACCTTCTTTACCCATGATTTTTTCTGCTTGGGACAGCGAGGGTGTGAGTGAGTGCCTGCCTTCCCCAGCTATATGGGACATTGCCAAAGACGCCTATTTTTGTCTCACACCATCCAGCATACTGAATCATGAGCTGTACAACTGGGGGGGGGGGAAAGAGGCTGGAAGAAGAGCAAATGCAATTCTTGAAGGGCATTATAGGGTTATGGATCTTTCTGTATCTTGGACTCCATCAAGAACCCTCTCTCCCCCATTAAGAGTATAGAATAGTGGTTTCCAGGGACTGGAGGTGTGGGGGAAATGGGGAGATGTTGGTCAAAGGGTACAAACTTCCAGTTACAAGATGAATAAGTTCTGGGGATCTAATATATAAAATGGTGATTATAGTTAACAACACTGTATTATAAATTTGAAAGTTGCTAAGAGAATTTGTATTTGATGGATATGGAGTTTCAGTTTAATAAGATGAAAAAGTTTTAGAGATCTGTTGCACGACAATGTGAATATACTTAACACCACTGATCTGTACACTTAAAAATGGTTAATATTGTTATATTTCTTACCACATTAAAAAAAATTCCTAGTGACTTAATTATGTTAAGAAATTCCAGATGTTATATGATCCTTGCATTTCAGGGATTTAAAAAATGTTGTTCAAATTAAAACCACAGTGATCTATCACCTCACACCTGTTAGTGTGGTTGTTTTATAAAAAAAGATAACAAATGTTGGTGAGAAATTGGAACAATTTTATGTTGCTAGTGGAAATGTAAAATGGTACAGCCACTATAGATAAGAGTATAGAACAGTATAGGAGTACCTGGGTGGCTCAGTTGGTGAAGTGCCTGCCTTCAGCTCAGGTCATGAATGCAGGGTCCTGGGATTGAGCCGCACATCAGGGTCCCTGCTCAATGGAGAGCCTGCTTCTGCCCCTCCTTCTGCCCCTCCCCCTGCTTGTGCTCCCTCTCTCTCTCTCTCTCTCAAATAAGTAAATAAAATCTTTAAAAAAAAAGGGTATAGGGGCACCTGGGTGGCTCAGCCGTTAGGCGTCTGCCTTCGGCTCGGGTCATGATCCCAGGATCCCGGGATCGAGCCCCACATCGGGCTGCCTGCTCGGCGAAGCCTGCTTCTCCCTCTCACATTCCCCTTGCTTGTGTTCCCTCTCTCACTGTCTCTCTGTCAAATAAATAAATAACATCTTTAAAAAAAATAAAAATAAAAAATAAAAATAAAAAAAGTATAGAACAGTATAGAAATTAAAACTATAACTATTATATTATCCAGCAATCTCACTTCTGGGTATTTATCCAAAAGAACTGAAATCAAGATTTCAAAGATGTATCTGCACTCCCATGCTCATTGCAGCATTATTCACAAAAGCTAAGATATGGAAGCAACTTAAATGTTCATTGATGAATGAATTTGCACACAATGGAATATTATTCAGCATTAAAAAAGGAAATCCTGCCATTTGCAATAATGTAGATGAGCCTGCAGTACATTTTACTAAGTGAGATAAGCCAAATACTGAAGGACAAATACTGCATGATTTTACTTGCATGAGATGTCTAAAGTGCTCACTCTCTTGGAAACAGAAGAGAATGGTGGTTTCCAGGGGCTGGGGTGAGGGGAAAATGAGGAGTTGCTGTTCAACAGGTATAAAGTTTCAGTTAGACAAAATGAATAAGTTCTAGAAATCTGCTGTAGAACATTTTACTTATAGTTAACACTACTGTATTGTGCATGTAAAACTTTTAGAGGGTAGATCTCATATTAGGTGTTCTTACCACAATTAATAAAACCCATTATTGAATATGTTATATATACTGCTAGATTTGTTTCGTCATTGTTTTAGTTGGTATTTTTGTGTATGTATGTGTGTATATATATATGTATATATATATGATATTGTAGATGATGCATGTATCAGTCTATTGTATTTTATATCTATATATGTAAAGTATATATATATCAATTTATATCTTTGGTATCCTCTTTCTCATGTCTGGGTATCAGAGTAATGCTTGCATTAGAAGCTGCTTTGAGGAGCTTTCCTTTATATGTGTTGGAATGTTTTATATAGCATGGAATTACATTTTCTTTAAAAGTGTAGAGCAGGGGCACCTGGGTGGCTCAACTGATTAAGTGACTACCTTTGGCTCAGGTCATGATCCCATCGTCCCAGGATCGAGTCCCGCATCAGGTTCCCTGCCTAGTGGTGAGTCTGCTTCTCCCTCTGACCCTCTCCCCTCTCATGCTGTGTCTCTCAAATAAACAAATAAAATCTTTGAAACAAAAATCCACAATAATTTTTTTAAAAAAGTGTAGAGCAGGGTTTCTCAACTTTTGCACTATTGACATTTTGGGCTGGATACTTCTTTGTTGTGGGGATCTGTCCTGTGCTCTGTAGGATGTTTAGCTGCATCCCTGGTCTCTACCCACTAAATATCAGTAGGTCCCCTGCCCCTCAACTGTGACAAGCTGTAATGTCTCCACACCTTGCCAAATGTCCTGGGGGGGGGGCAACTCCTCCATATACACACTCACCAGTTGAGAACCGTTGGTGTAAAGGATCTCTACCACTAACTGTGGGCCTGGAGCCTTTTTAAGGGGCTTTGAGAGTATTTCCTATCCCTTTCACGATTATTAGTCTTTCAAAGTTTTTTACTTCTTGTGCCAATTTTGGTATCTTGAATATTCTTACAAAACCATTTATTTTACCAATATAATCTTTCCTGTTTCCATTTTTTGTTTTTGAATTTTTATCTTGTTTTCATTACCTTTGCAAGAGGTTCGTCTATATCATTGTCTTTTTTTTTTTCATTTCACAAAGTCACTTCCTATTTCTTACCAAGTACTAGATACTATGCCAAATGGATCAAACAAGTTCCCTACCATAGTAAATCTCTGAGCTAATTGCAGGATACAGATTTGCAAACCTCCAGTTACAGTATAACAGCTTAGATTTGATCCTATGAAAAGGCAAGAAGGGTAACTAAATAATAACTCTAGGGTCAAGGAAGGCTTACCAGAAGCTGGAGCTGAGTCCTGAAAGATTTGAAGCAAAATAATCTTAGATGCAACTACGTGGAGCTGGTCAAAAATGTTCTAGAAATTATATGAAAGGATAGGTGAGTATGAGAAGATGTTGGGGATAGGTTAGGTTTTGGACAGATGTGTGAGTGATGGAAGTAATTTCAGGTGAGGAAAACTGCAGACGTAAAGCTTTAAATGAAAACTTAAAAAAATTAAAGTGTCTCTTTATATTTGAAAGAAAAAAAGAATGCTTTTCAAAGTCTCTTGAATGAGCGACAGGAATATGTGTATGCTATATGAAAATCAGGATGCTAAAGTAGTTAGAGGGCAAAAACATCAAAGTCCACTTTCAATCATACTTATTCATTATATGTCTGCACATATCATACACTTCCCCAACTCCCCTTGTCCTTTTATAACTTGTCCTTTTTTTGAAGTCCTACATCATTTATATAACTGGAGGGATTTTTCTGATGCCTGAGGAAACTTGGTCTTAATGTGAAAGAAAGTATTCCACACCCCCTAGCATTAGTGTTGCGGTCATTGTACATGCGCTTCCCAAATGACTTTTATGAGGAATGGCAGTATTCCCTTTGGACCCATCTGATTCCTGGTATGATTCATAGTCCTATCAGGCAGTGTGCACCAATAAGAGAGTGAGTCAAGGTCAGGGCCACTGAGGAGGAAAAGGTAGGTATGATAATGTTTGTAAAATGAACCTGAGCTGAGTGTTTGGCTTCTTTTTACCTCTCTATAAATTTGAATGACCTGGGTTGTGATCTGCAAATGTGTACATTGCTTTTCAAGTCATCTTTTATACTGTTGTTTCCAAACTTATAATGTGACTTGTTTACTTTTTTCCTTATGTTCATGTCACTAAACAGAAAGGTTGAGTGGTATCATGCCTTACAGAGGGGCAAGCGCACCAACCTTGCTGAGGAATCCCATGAGGCATTAAAGAGGTAGGCCAGAAAGATTGGATCTAATCAAACTTTTACTAGAGGAATCTCTGATGAGGTTATCAAAGACCTGTGCCAAGAGCTAAAGTATTTGGTATACCATTTGGCTATTTTTAGAGTGTAATCTATATGCAGTCAGTGTGGAGTGGGGTGGTACTCTCACTGGCTAGCAGTTCTTTATGTTTATATAAGCATACTTATGTTGACTTTTGAATAGCCTTTTCCTCCTGTATGCCTTTTCTCCCATAGTCCTGTCAGTGGGCCTTTATTCATTCTTCAGGCTATCATCCCAGTCATTTATGCTGGGAGACTGTGATTCTTTTCTCCTAGGTAGACTTTGTCATCCTTTTTTTGTGACCCAACTGTAACATGTACATTCCTGTATCATTGAACTTAGCGTACTTTATTGTAACATGTTTCTTTACATACTCGTCTCCCCTTGTAACTAATATACTCTTTGAAGGAAGGAACTTTGGTGGTAATCTTTGAAGCTGAGTGCCTAGCATGGTTACTATGAAGCGTTTTGGGAGATGAATTGAGTGTTGCCCCCTCTGCCCATGTACATGACTTCTACATAACTCTGACATGTTCAGTCTTCAGTAGTAGTGGAAAAGTTTCCTTTGTCTTGGGGTAAAGACCCCATCTGTGATACCAAGTATTTTCTAATAGAACCTAATGTATTATATTATAATTTTCTTTTCTATCTCTGTTTCTTAAGATCTTTTGAGTACAGAGATTGTGCCAGGTTCATCTCCATACTCCCCAGAGCCTAGTGTCTACTTGGTTTATAATATATACTCAATAAATGTCGTTTGGATGGATGGAATGGATGGATGGATGGATAGGTGGATGGGTAGATGATAATTGGAAGTAACATGATGGAACAGTGACGTAGAATTACAATATCTGGATGTAATTCCCAGTTCTATCTATTATTAAATGTTTGCTTTTGAGCAAGTCACTTCACTGTTTGAAGTCTCAGTTTCTCAATTATAAAGTAGAAACAATAATCCTTATTCTGCCTTCCTCAGTGGGTTAGTGTGAAGAAAAAGATCAAAATAAAATAATAGCTGTGAGATTTAAAAGTTACTTTTAATGGTCTGTGCAAAGTTATGGGTGATTAAAAAAGAAAAGCAAGTCAAAGAAAGACCTAACTTTATCATTCCTGTGTAAAGCTAGAATAGTCTTTTTTATAAGATTTAAAAATTCTTTTGCTAGTGGGACACAACGCACTGATGCTGGGATAGATTAAAGGCACAATTCTGTTACTTACAGCTCTGAATGGGAGAAGGCTGCCAGGCAGGGACACACAGCAGGTTGTATTTGGGGATAGAGTAACAGCAAGCTTGGAACTGTAGATGACAGCATATGTATCACAAGTGTGGTGGGGTTAGCTAGGTTTTGTGGACTCCCTGTGGCTTGGTTAATTTGTATAAATTCTTATACTCCTGGGGACTTTTCCTAGTTGTCTGGTACCTGGCCCCTGGGGTAGTTAGGGCAGGTACCTAGGGGCCCAGAGTGTGAGAGCCTGATAAGGGAAGTAGTTGGGATATGAACTTAATTATCTGTTCAAGAAGGGGAACTGGCCTCTACCCAGGGCCTCAAAACTGGGTTAAGACAGCCTTTAAAAAATATATTAAAGTCTAAGGATCTCTAATGTTCATATTTTATTTATAACATCTACATGAGAAATGTTTTTCCTACAGAGACTCCTAGTTTCCATCTAAATCAGTGGATAATATAGATACTGAGGAGAGTGGTGGGGGTGCTGGCATCTAAACATGTCTAATTCTCACCTCTGATTCACTCAAGCTTCCTGATAAAACTGAAGCATTATAGACATACTCCAGACTTTGGATTTTAATCCTCTGCTTTCAAAATTTGTTTACTAGTTTTCTGATCATTTAATACCAAAAATGCAAGGTTGTTGCTAAGATTGAAGATTATAAATACATATGTGTGTGTATATATATGTGTGTGTGTGTGTGTGTGTGTATGTGTGTGTATATCACAGAGATTTTAACTATTTGGTAATCCTTAATGAATAAATGGATCTAGGCAATGTTTAACAGTAGGTGCTAAAAAATTACAAAAGAGAAACAACCTGAGAGAATATACCCCCAGGTAGAAGTACACAAAACTCGTATAAAATCGTCTTGTCAAAGAAATACCAATGAACAGGATATGCAGAAGACAGAAGAACATATTAACAAAAAGCAAATGGATAAAATCAGCAAAACCCAGACAGTAGAAAATTCTTCAGGGAAAATGTGTTAGTTTCCTATGGCTGCTGTAACAAATATCTGGATAATTGTAGCTTTAAAAAAAAGCAGAAATTTATTCTCCCACACTTCTGGAGGCCAGAAGTTTTAAATAAGTATCACTGGGCTGAAATCAGGATATCAGCAGGGCCACATTCTCCCCAAAGGTTCTAAAAGAGAATCTGTTCCTTGTCTCTTCCAGCTTCTGGTGGCTGCCAGCATTCCTTGGTTTGTGGCCGTATCACTTCAATCTCTGTGTCCCTTGTCATATTGGATTCTTTTTTTGTATGAGTAAAACTTCTCTCTGACTCTCACTTGTAAGGACCTTTGTGATTGCATTTAGGGATTGCCCAGATAATCTAGGATAATCTCCCTTTACAAGGTCCTTAATTTAACAATATCTGCAACCCCCTTTTGCCATTTAAGCTTACATTCTAGATTTCCACAGATTAGGATGTGCATATCTTTGAGAGGAGGTATTTTTTAGGCTACCACAGAAAACAATCCAGTTTTCTATTTTAAAAATAGGCAAAGAGTAGAAAGGCAAACTATAGATTATAAAAGATTTAAGATATATGCAAACCAATCTGAATATATGGAACTTGTTGATCCTGATTCAAACAAATACACTATAAAAAATAGAAGACAACTAGAGTTTGAACATTGAGCAATATTTCATGATGATAAGGAATTATTACTTTTTTTCTGGGAGATAGTGGTACAGTGGTAATTTTTAATGACAGAATCCTTATCTTCTGGATATATGGAATAGTTAATTACAAATAAAACAATATTATATTTCCATAAAAGCAAGATTTAATAAAAAATTATTAGAATGCTTGTGAAGTGGTAACAGCTAAATAATAGTAGCTGCTATTAGAATAACAATTCAATTTTGAAATTAATGAGACCAAAATTTCAGTGGAAAAAGAATTATATTTTACTAACTCATTGTTTTTTATATGTATTTGATATTGATATTTACTGTATTTATATTATATCTTCTCTATAATTTAGATATTTATTCATCAAAAGTAGTCAGATAGCAATTGATCGTATATATATATATACATACACACCTGCCTATATACATATATATTAAAATATATATTATAAACATATATATATATTAAAATATATATTTGTCATGGTTGTCCAGAGAAACAGAACCAATAGGATATGTGTGTAAGTATGTGTTTTGTCTGTGTGTATAATATTTTATTATAAGGTATTGGATCACATGGTTATGGAGGTTAAGAAGTCCTAAGATATGCAGTTTGCAAACTGGAGACCTAGGAGCACTGGTAGTGTAGTTACAGTCTGAGACAAAAGGAATAAGAACCAGGAGAGCCAATGGCATAGTTCTTGTCCAAAGCTCAGCAGGCTTGACCCAGGAAGAAACAATTTTTCAGTTCACTTTCAAAGGCAGGGAAAAAGCCAGTGTCCTAACTCAAACCACTTAGGCAGCAGAAGTTCCTTCTTTCTTAGCCTTTTTGTTCTATTCAGGTCTTCAGTTGACTGGATGAAGACCAATCACATTAGGGAGGACAGCATGCTTTACTCAGTCTCCCAACTTAAATGTTAACCTCATCTAAAAAGATCCTCATAGAAATACTCTGAAAGTTTGAGCAAATATCTAGGTACCATGGGGTCCACAAGTTGACACATAAAATTAACCATCACACATGTATATATTATATACTTCTTATATGTGTGTACATATGCATGTATTTTATACACACACAAACATAATTTTTCTTACTTGATGTCTGTTTTAGGTCAGATTCCCCTAGGAACCAGACTCAGACTAAAGGCACTCATTTTTGTAGGTTCCAGGATGGCTAGCTGCTGTAGGCTCAGTGTGAGACCCTCTCTGGCACTAGCCATTGGCTAAAGGGAACCACTTTGTTCACAGTTACATCCCCTTCCTAAGGGCAGAGTATATGCAACAAGTAGTCAATGCGGAAATAAAAAGGTCCAATTCCCTTGTGTCAATTAAATACTATCCTGAAGGGTCATCTTGGCTGTTCTTCTTGTCTATTTACTATCATAAGTGGGTTAAGTAGTAGCAAAAGACACATAATTGATTACCTGGGTGCCAGGCATGTTCTTCTCTGCCCCCATTATTTAACAGCAGCCCTATCTCATACTGATTATCAGGGTCAGTTACCCCTACTGCGATGCTGAGTCCTTGTTGTACCTGTTGCTCTCTTAGCATGAAAGACCCAAACTGTGCAGCAGTCTTAAGTTTAGTAGTGGTGTTACTGTTACCTTGGTGAAAGCATTCCTTATATAGGAACCAAGACCCCCTAGAACAAGAGTAAAGAAATTTCAGGGATGGGAAGCACAAATTTCTTATGTGGGTCACAGGAAGTAATTATTAGCAGAGCCATTCTTATTATCACCCATTGGTTCTTAGACTCTTCAGTTCTACCTTTTGGTAACACAGCACCATATAATGGTCATTGATTTAGAGTGTCATCTCCAAGCTCTAGTTTCAGCTGTGCCTTTGAAAAGTCATTCCATAGGCCATAACATACATCCTAACAAATTTAGAAGAATAGAAATTATACCATGTCTGCTCTCTGAGCACAATAGAATTAAACTAGAAATCAGTAACAAGAGGAAAACTGGAAAATCACCAAATATGTGGAGATTAATCAAACACACCTAAATAGCATCTAGGTCAAAGAAATCTAAAGAAAAAGTTAAAATTATTTTGAACTAAAATGAAGATAGTTTTTTTAAGATTTATTCACTCATTCAAGAGAGAATGGGGGGAGGGGCAGAGGGAGAGGGTGAGAGAGATTCTCAAGCAGACTCCCTGCCAAGGGCAGAGCCTGACATGGAGATCAGTCCCACAGCCCTGAGATCACAACCTGAGCCAAAACCAAGAGTTGGACGCTCAACTGATTGTGCCACCCAAGTGCCCCTAAAATGAAGACACAATTTATCAAAATTTGTGGGATGCAGTGAGAGCAGTTCTTGGAGGGAAATTTATGGCATTGGCTGCATATATTAAAAGGAGAAAGATCTAAAACCAATAATCTAAATTTCCACCTTAGGAAACTAGAAAAAGAGCAAATTAAATCCAAAGTAAGCAAAAGAAAAGAAATAAAAGCTCTGCAGATCCAAGAGTAAATGACAATTATATAAAGTACATACACAACTAAAAGTTTTATAATTAAAGTCTCATGTTCTTATTAGGCATTTCTTGAAACTATCATAAGTACAATATGAGATTAAGTATAGATAGACAAGGCAGTGAAAATATTATAATAATGAAAAATTTAAAACACTTTTATTCTAAAAAGCACAAGAAAACTGAAGAACAGAATGATTTTGTTTATGTAACTGATTTCTTGTCCCTGAACTCAATAGGAGCCTGGTCTGAAGCATTCCTCTACCAAAATTTCAAGTTGAAGTTAATGACAACTATTTATTGAGTTCCTATGTATATATCTGGCACTATGTCTTGTGCTTTATATGTATTCTATGTTAACAACTTGTTGGTATGACTATTTTCCTCATTGTGCAAATTATAGGATCTAGAATCTTTTATCTCAGCAGGCCATAGAAACAAGAGTATTTCAGTAAAGCATCTGCTAGGCTTATAAAAAAGGCACCGCAGATTTTACTGTTGTGTTTAATCATTGATGAATCTCAGTTTAACTCTCTCTTGGGGCGCCTGGGTGGCGCAGTTGTTAAGCGTCTGCCTTCGGCTCAGGGTGTGATCCCGGCATTCTGGGATCGAGCCCCACATCAAGCTTCTCCACTAGGAGCCTGCTTCTTCCTCTCCCACTCCCCCTGCTTGTGTTCCCTCTCTCACTGGCTGTCTCTCTCTGTCAAATAAATAAATTTTAAAAAAATCTTTAACTTCTGTCTCTTGCTGGAGAAAGGAGAGACTATGGAGTGCTCAGTGAAAAAAAAAAGAACTAGAGCAACAATCAATAAAATTGGAAATAGGCAATTAATAGAGAAAATCAATGAAACCAAATGCTGGATCTTTGTAAAGATCAGTAAAATCAATAAACCTCTAGCCAGACTAACTACAACAAAAAGGAAGATAATACAGATTACTAATATCAGAAATGAAAGAGAAGACATCACTATAAAAACCATGGAAATTAAAAGGATAATAAAGGAATACTGTGAACAACTCTGTGCTCAGAAATTTGAAATGGACCAATTCCTTGAATGACAATCTGTGAAAACTCATAGTGGAAGAAATAGACAATCTGAATAGGCTTTTATCTATTAAAGAAATTGAATCAATAATTAATAACCTTCCAAAAGTGAAAGCACTGCACCCAGATAATCTTACTGGTGAATCATAAGTCAGTTAAGGAAAAAATTATACCACTTATCTATAGTCTCTTTCAGAGGATGGAAGCAAAGGGAATAGTTCTTAACTATTCTGAGGCCAATGATACTCTAATACCAAAACCAGAGACATTACAAGAAAAGAAAACTACAGACTAATATCTCCCATGAACATAGATTCAAAAATCCTCAACAAAACATTAGCAAATCAATTTTTTAAAAATATATAAAAAGAATTATACAAATGACAAAATGAGATTTATCCCAGGTATTCAAGGCTGGTACAGATGTTAAAAATCTAATAATGTAATCCATCACATCAACAGACTAAGAAAGAAAAATCACATGATTATATCAGTAGATTCAGGGAAAGCATTTGACAAAATCCAACTCATTCAGAATAAAAACTCTCAGAAAATTAGGAATAGAGAGAAACTTTCTAAACTTGATAAAGAATATCTACAAAAAACCTACAGCTAACATCCTAATTAATGGTGGGAAACTAGAAGTTTTCCCACTAAGATAGGTACAAAGGAAGGCTGTACCCACTTACCACTACTTTTCAACATCATATTGAAGTCCTTGCTAATGCAATAAGGCAAGAAAAGGAATTAAAAGATATATATGTGGGGAAGGAAGACCTAAAACTGTCTTTGTTTGAAGATGATATGATTATGTAGAAAATCTGAAAGAATTGACAAAAAGTTAATGTAATTAATAAGCAATCACAGCAAGGTTGCAGGATAGAAGATTAATATAAAAAGTCAATTGCTTTCCTATAAGCCAACAATGTACAAGTGGAGCTTAAAATTAAAAACACAATGCTATTTACATTAACATCCAAATGAATGAAATACCTAAATATGAATCTAACCAAATTATGTAAAAGATTTAAAGGAGGGAAACTGCAAAACTCTGATGAACTAAATAGATATACCATATTCATGGGTAGGAATACTGAATATTATCAAGATGTCAGTTCTTGCAATTTGATCTGTAGATTCAATGCAATGCCACTCAAAATCCCAGCAAGTTATTTTATGGATATCAACAAACTGATTTTAAACTTTATATGGAGAGGCAGCCTCTATCACCTCAAGATGATTTCTAGTTGATAGTAAGAAGAATTTGGTTTTACAAAGAGATGAATTCTTCCAACAACCATGCAAGCTCAGAAGAAAATCTTCCAAAGAAAAATGCAAGCTTGGAGAAAATCTTGAGCCCCAGGAAGGATTGTACCCTGTGAGCGATTCTGAAGCATTAGACCCAGTTGAACCATGCCTTGATTCCTAACCCGTGGAAACTGGTAGAATAAATGTGTATTGTTTTACTAAGTTTATGGTAATTTGTTACAGAAAAATATGAAACTAATATAGTAACTCTGAGTTTCTCAAAACTGCTAGTTCCTTTGTTGCCAGTGCATTCCATATTGTTTTGGTAGATAGATTATCCTCTGGACCTTTCTGCAGAATATGATGAGATGTTGAGTATTCTGGCCTTATATAGTAAATCTACTCTAGCATGTCTACTTCTCTGAGCTTTTTGATTCCTTCCCCTACCATCTACCATGGCAATCCTGGCATGTATTTTTCAGTTGGAGTGGGCACTTTTTCCATGTTTCCAGAAGCTGTTCTAGTAGCATGTCATCACTCCCCTGCTTTTGCTAGATTATTAAGCCCTTAATAATGGTGAATTCCTCCCATATTGATAAACTTACCACTTCCAACTGTGTTCTGTTCCCCTTGATTCAGTATCTTCAGGCTTCAGGTTCTAGCCCCATATATATCTTCCTGCTAGATTAAATCCTCTAGTTCATTCAGTGTATAGTTACTTTTCCTTCTTTTGGCCAGGCCAGTACTTTCCCTAGCCAGATTATGTTGTGACTTCACCTTAGTTATTTGTCTGTTGGCCGGGAAGAGAGGTGGGGATTGAGAGAGGATCCTGAATTGTCTTGCAAGGCAGTGGCCTGTGCATTGTCTTTAAGCAATGGATGAATACTACTTTATATTTTTATTGAATTATAATTGACATACAATATTATATTAGTTTTAGGTATGCAAGATTGTGATTCAATATTTTTGTAGATTATGAAATGATCACCATGAAAGGTCTAGTTACCATCTGTCACCACAGAAATTTATTATAATAGTATTGACTATATTCCCTATGCTGTACTTTATATCATTATGACTTATTTTATAACTACAAGTTTTTACCTCCTAATACCGTTCATGTATTTCGCTTGTCCCTGAATCCCCCTCCCCTCTGGTAACCACCAGTTTGTTCTCTGTATCTGTGAATCTGTTTCTGTTTTGTTTATTTTGTTGCTGGTTTTTTTTTTAGATTCCATGTGTACGTGAAATCATATAGTATTTGTCTTTCTCTGTATGACTTCTTTTACTTAGCAAAATACCCTCTAGCTCCATCCATGATGCAAATGGCAAGATTTCATTCTTTATGGCTAAATAAGTGTGAATGCTACTTTAACAGAGAGGAGTAGAGTCCTTTTGCAGTCTCAGTGGGTTCAAGGGGAATCTGGGGATTCAAGAATTTCAAGTATATTGATGCAGATATCCTTATCCCAAGATTCAGAGTCCCTTTCCTTCCTTATGATTCCCTGTCTTTGATATAGTATCGAGAATTCCAGCTTCTTAAGCTCCTCCACTTTTATAATTAAGTCTGCCCTCCAGCTGCAGAAAATAAGTTTCTTTATATGCTGCCTTGGAAGCCCTCTGACTTTCATGTTTTGCCTTAAATTGGTGATTTATCAACCTCATCCTTTGTTGTTCTCTCCAGTGCATCAATAATACCCAGAAAAGTCATCCAATTCCATATTCCCTATAATTACTACTAACCTCAAGTCATTCAAATGCCTGAGATATTGTGCACACTGTAGTCTTTCTCTCCATTCCATATCCTATTTTAGTTTACTACCAGTGACTGTGTTAACAATTGCACTGCTACATCATACCAATGGCTATTAGTACGCCACCTACAGATGAAATCCTCCTATCTGTCTGTCCAGTGAGAGATTTAGCTATAAGATCCCATATTTAACACTACTTCTTAGGATTATTACTAATGTGAATTTTCTTGGGTCATGTTTCCCAAGAAAACAAATAGTTGTGTACAGGAGGTTTTTTGGAGAATTATCCCAGGAGCAGCATCTTTAAGGGAGTGAGAAGCCCGATGAGCAGAGGGGAATATAAACCTTGATATGGCCGCAATCAGGTTTCAGGCTATCTAACAGGACTATCTGGAGCTGGAATTGTCCCTCAGAATTGTCCTGAATTGAGGCAAGGGGGTCAGGTCTTTGTCCCTCCGCACTAACCAGTCATTAGATGTAGGCTGCTGCCCAGGAGGGGCCATAATTTTGGGCAAAGTGATTTCTTTAGGTCAAGGTCAAGTCCCAGAGAGGGACTCAGCTGTGAGCCATTAGCATCCCCCACTCCTGAAAATGGGGGACAGAGTGGCTTGATCCTGATGGGGATATCTGGCTAGAGAACTGCACCATGTACTACAATTTCTAAAGTCTGTGATTATAGATTGTATTGTAGTTAAGGAGATTTTCTCTTCAAGCTTAAATAGTTTTTCAATAGAACACTTAAAACAGAATGAACCATTTAACTATATTTTTTCAGACAGTAAGTATTTATAGAGTGTTTACTATGCCGGGCACTATGATAGGCACCATGGATACAACGATAAACACTACACAGTTGAAAGTATAAAAGCATCCCCTTCAGTCCTGCCAGATGGAGACTGTGAATTAGAATCATCCTTAACTTAGAATTTACTCATTATAAACATTATTTTGAAAGCTTCGGTTGTATCTTTCTGTAGTTGAGGGAAAGGCCATAAAGAAGTGTATGGCTCAGCAATCACATTATTTTCCACTCCCAATCAGCTATAAAAAATCTGAAAGGGAAGAAGGTATTAAGGAGATGAAGAGAAGGAAAGGATAAAGGAACTGTGTTACACTCATACAGTGGAATACAACTCAGCAATGAAATGGACAAACAACTGATAAATTCAATAAGGGTCTGCTATTTTATGTTTATACCAAGGTACAGGGTTTTTTACTGACAAATTTAATTTACAAAGAAAAGAGAAGAGAAGTATTCAGTGTCTTGATAACAGCTAAATGTTCAAATGGGCTTGGATGCTGAGCAGCCAAGAAGTGACAAATAGCTACTACTCGTTTCCTGAGAGTGATGCTTTTTCTAATCTATTTGTATCCTCATGACTTCTCTTTCTTATGACCAACATATACTCTTGTGAGTTGACTTGCCAGGATCAGGGAAGAGCTAGACTGACAAATGTAAAATCTACTATGAGTCTAAGATGTAACACTGGTCACTGATGTGAAAACTGGTAAAACACTCTAGAAATTGATTCAGCTGTAACAAGCATCTTAAATATAGCCACACATATTGACTTGAGTTTACTTATGGAACTCTCTCTTATGAAAATAGAAATGTAATCCAGGGTAATTATAGTGATGTTCAATGCACTTTAATCTATTTTATTTTATATTAAGGTTCACACTTGGCATTGTGCAGTTCTGTGGGTTTTGACAAACTCATAATGTCATGTAGCTACCATTATAGTATCATAAATAATAAATTTCACTGTTGTAAAATCCCTGTGCTCCACCTATTTATCCCTTCGCTTCTCACCCCTTAACCCCTGGCAATCACTGATCTTTTTAACTGTATATATAGTTTTGCCATTACAGAATATCATATAGTGGGAATAATACAGTACCTTTTAAAGATTGGCTTTTTTTTCACTTAGCAATATGATTTTAATGCTCCTCTATTTCTTTTTGTGGCTTAATAGCTCATTTCATTTTATTCTAATTAATACTCTTTTGTATAGATGTATACCACAGTTTGTTTAGCCATTCACCTATTGAAGAACATCTTGGTTGCAGCCAATTTGGGGGCAGTTATGGATAAGGCTGCTATAGATACTTATGTACAGTTGTTTGTGTGCATGTGAGTTATCAAGTAAATTGAGGTAAATACGTAAGAGTACAAATATCACATGGTAAGAGTATGCTTAGTTTTATAAGAAACTGCCAAACTGTCTTCCAAAGTGGTTATATCATTTTGCATTCCCACCAGCAGAGAAAGAGAGTCCCTGCTGTTCCACATCCTTGTCAGCATTTGTGTTGTCAGTGTTTTGGATTTTAGCTATTCTAATAGGTGTGTAGTAGTATCTCATTGTTTTAACTCGCAGATCCCTAACATATGGTGTTGAGCATCTTCACACAGCTAATTTGCCAAATGTGTATCTCTTTGTTGAGATGTCTGTTTAGATATTTTGCCCACATTTTAGTTCTGTTGTTTGTTTCCATACTGGTGGGATTATAAGAGTTCTTTAAATATTTTGGATACATGTCTTTTATTAGTTATGTGTTTTGAAAATATTTTATCCCAATCTGTGGATTTGTTTTCATTCTGCTAACATTGTCTTTCCCAGAGCAGGAGATTTTAGTTTTAATGAAGTCCAAATTATTAATTCTTTTCTTGTATCTAAAAATTCATTTTGGAGTCACATCTCAAAAATCATTACCAAACCAAAGTTCACCTGGAATTTCTCCAGTGCTATCTTCTAGAAGTTTTATACTTTTGTGTTTTATGTTTAGGCCTATAATCCATTTTGTGTTAATTCTTGTGAAAGGTATAGGAGGTATAAGTTCTGTGTCTAGACTCATTAAATTTTACATGTGATGTCCAGTTGTTCCAGCACCATTTGTTGAAAAGACTTTTTTTCCTCCATTGTGTTGACATTGCTTCTTTGTCAAAGATCAATTGGCTATATTTGTTTAAATCTATTTCTGGGCTCTCTATTCTGTTCCACTGATGTATTCCTCTATCATTTCACCAATACCACACTGTCTTAATTACTGTAGATTTAAAATAAGTCCTGACCTGAATAGACATTTTTCCAAAGAAGACATACGGATGGCCAACAGACACGTGAGAAGATGCTCAATATCACTCATCATCAGGGAAATGCAAATCAAAACCACAATAAAATATCACTTTATATTAGTCAAAATGGCTAAAATTGAAAACACAAGAAATAACAAATGTTGCCAAGGGTGCAGAGAATTAGGAACACTAATGCGCTGTTGGTAGGAATGCAACTGTGGAGAACAGTATGGAGGTTCTTCAAAAAATTAAAATGGAATTACCAAATGATCCAGTAATTCCACTTCTGGGTATTTACCCAAATAAAAGAAAAACACTAATTAAAAAAGATACACGCACCCCTATGTTTATTGCAGCATTATTTACAACATCCAAGGTATGGAAACAACCCAAGTGTCCATCCATAGATGAATGGGTAAAGAAGATGTGTTGTGTGTGTGTGCACATATACATATATATAAAATAGAATATTAGTCATAAAAAAGAATGAAATCTTGCCATTTGCAATGATGTGGATGGAACTAGAAGGTATTACGCTGAGCAAAATAAGTCATAGAAAGACAAATACCATATGATTTCACTCGTATGTGGAATTAAAGAAACAAAACCTCTCCGCCATCTTGGAACCTGTGGAGGCCTGCTGGGAGCAGGACTTCTAAAATGACAAATATGTCTGGAAGTCTACGGTCCAAGGCCATTTTTGCTGGCTAGTGAGGCCTCTGGAACCAGAGGGAGCACACAGGTCTTAAAATTGAAGGTGTTTGTGCTCAAAATAAAACTGAATTCAATCTGGGTAAGAGATGTGCTTATGCATACAAAGCAAAGAACACAGTGACTCCTGGTGGCAAACCAAACAAAACCAGAGTAATCGAGGGAAAGTAACTCATGCTCATGGAAACAGTGGCATGGTTTGTGCCAAATTCTGAAGCAGCCTTCCTGCTAAAGCCATTGGCTACAGAATCTGTGTGGTGCTGTACCCCTCAAGGATTTAAACTTACTGAAAAATAAATAAAGGTGTAGATTTGTTCTCTTGTTAAAAAAAAGAAAGAAAATAAAGAAACTAAAAGACAAACCAAAAAACAGACTTTTAGAAAACAAACTGGTGGTTGCCAAAGGAGAGGTGGGTGAAGGGATGGTGAAATATTTAAGTACACTCATCAAGATGAGCGCTGAGTAATGTATAGAATTGTTGAATCGTTATATTGTACACCTGAAACTAATATAACACTGTAAATTAATTATACTTCAATAAAAGAAATTAAAAAATGAACCTCAAAGTCAGATTGTTAGTCCCCCAATTTTGATCTTTTTCAATATGTGGGCTATTCTGAGTCCTTTGCTTTTCTGTAGAGACTTTAGAATGAGTCAGTATCCACAGGTAAATTGCTGGAATTTTTACTGGGATTGCATTAAATCTGTAGATCAATTAGGAAGAACCAACATGTTAATAATATTGAATCTCCCTATCTGTGGACATGGAACATCTTCCCATTTATATTAATCTTCATTTTCTTTCATCAGAGTTTTGTAGTTTTTCTCATATAGATCTTGTACATATTTTGTTAGATTTATACCTAAGTATTTCCTTTTTTATACTAATGTAAATGGTATTATGTTTTAAGTTTCAAATTACCATTGTTCATTGCTGGTATATTAGAAAAGCAATTGATTTTTATATATTAACCTGTATCCTGCAACTTTGCTATAATAGCTTGTGAGTCCCCTTTTTCTGTTATTTGCTAATTCTTTGGAATTTTTTTACAGAGACAATCATGTAGTCTGTGAACAAAGTTTATTTCTTCCTTTCCAATTTATATATCTTTTATTTCCTTTCCTTATTTTATTGCATTAGTTAAGATTTACAGTACAATATCGAATAGGAGCAGAGAGAACATGCTTACCTTGTTCCCCAAATTAGGGGGAAAGCATCTAGTTTCTTATCATTAAGTATGATGTTACCTGTAGGGTTTTTGTAAGTGCTTTTTATGAAATTGAGGGATTTGTCCTTTAAGTTGGCTAAGAATTTTTATCCCAAACGGGTGTTGGATTTTGTAAATATTTTTATGCATTTATGGGTATGATCATATAACTTCTAAATTTAGCCTGTTGGTGTGAAGAATTACATTAATTGATTTTGGAATGTTAAACCAGCCTTGCATTCCTGGGATAAATCCCACTTAGTCATGGTGTATAATTCTTCTTATACATTGTTGGATTTGATTTGCTAATGTTCTATTGAGGATTTTTGCATTTATGTTTATGAGAGACATTGGCCTATTGTTTTTCTTTCTTGTAATGTCTTTGTCTTTTTTTAGTATTAGGGTAATGCTAGCTTTATAGAATGAGTTAGGAAGTGTTCCCTCTGCTTCTATTTTTTTCAGAACAGATTGGAGAGAGTTGATAATTTCTTCCTTAAATATTTGTTAGAATTCACCAGTGAAACCACCTAAGCCTGCTTCTTTCTTTTTAGGATGGTTATTAATTATCGATTCAATTTCTTTAATAGACATAGGCCTTTCAGATTATCTGCTTCTCCTTTTGTGAGACTCTATAGTTTGTGTCTTTCAAAGAACTGATCCTTTTCATCTGGTTGTCAAACTTGTGGGCAAAGATTTGTCCCTACTATTTTTTTTTCTTTTAATGTTTAAGGGATCAGTAGTGTCAACCCCTTTCATTCCTGATATTAATAATTTGTTTCCTCCCTTTTACAGGCAGTGGTAAAATCCTTGCAAAAGCCATTCAGGGAAATACATCTCCCCCCTCCCCCCAAAAAGAAAGCAGCAACTGAAACAGGTATTTGTACACCCATGTTCATAGCAGAATTATTCATAGTAGTCAAAAGGTAGAAGGAACCCAGGTGTCTCTCTGTGGATTAATGGATAAATAAAATGTGGTATATACATACAATGGGATAGCATTCAGCCTTAAAAAAGCAAATTCTGACATATGCTCTAACATGGGTGAAACTTGAGGACATTATGATAAGTGAAATAAGCCAGTCACAAAAGAACAAATATTGTATGATTCTACTTTTATGAGGTACCTAGAATTGTTAAATTCATAGAGACAGAAGGTTGATTAGAGGTTACCAGGGAATGGAAGGAGAGGAGAAGGAGTTACGTTTAATAGGTACAGCGTTTATATTGGTGATGGTTGCCTTGGGCCAAAGGAGGGGAGGTGTTACTGTTTTGTGGGTACAGAGTTTCAGTTTTGCAAGGCGAAAAGACTCCTGGAGGTGGATGGTTGCACAACAATGTGAATGTATTTAACTGTACACTTAAAAATGGTTAAAATAGCAAATTTTATTATGTGTATTTTACCACAACAAAAAAAGTTAAAAAAATAATTTCTGTTTCTTCTCTTTTTTTCTTGGTTAGACTAGAGATTTATCAATTTTACTGATCTGTTAAAAAACCAGCTTTTGATTTTTTTGAATTTCTCTATTGTTTTCCTATTTAAAATTTCATTGATTTTTGCTCTAATATTTATTATTTAATTTCTTCTGATTACTTTAGATTTAATTTACCCCTCTTTTTCTAGTTTACTGAGGTAGAAGCTTATATTGATTTTAGATGTTTCTTCCTTCTTTTTTTTATTTAAATTCAATTAGCCAATGTATAGTACATCATTAGTTTTTGGTATAATGTTCAATGATTCATAAGTTGTGAGTAACACCAACAGATGAATGGATAAAGATGTGGTTCGTATACACGATGGGATATTACTCCCCCTTCTTTTCTAATATATGTACTCGATGTATTACATTTCCCTTTAAGCACAGCTTTCACTGCATCTAAGAAATTTGGTAAGTTGTATTTTCAATTTAATTTCATTCAGAATATTTTTATTTTTCTCCTGAGACTTCTTTGATTCCTGTGCCATTTAATAGTATGTTGTTTAATCTCCAAATCTTTGGGGAAGTCTTTCTGTTATTGATTTCTAGTTTAATTCCATTGTTATTTGAGAGCATCCTTTATATGACGTCTATTTTTAAAAATTTGTTAAGGTGAGTTTTATGGCCCAGAATTTCATCTGTCTTGGTAAATGTTCTGTGTGAGTTTGAGAAGAATGTGTATTCTTCTGTTGTTGGATGAAGGAAGTAGTCTATAAATGTCAATTAGATCCAGATGATTGATGGTGTGGTTCAGTTCAACTATATCTTTACTTATTTTCTGCTTATTATATCTATGAACTACTGATAGAGGGGTATTGACCTCTGCAGTTTTAAAAGTGGATTCATCTATTTCTTTTTGCAGTTCTATCAGTTTTTGCAGCACGTATGTTGGTATCTTGACACTTGGTAATTGGTACATATGCATTAAGGATTCTTATATCTTCTTAGATAATTGACCCTATTATTAGTAATGCCTTTATTTATTCTTGATGATTTTCCTTGCTCTGAAGTTTCCTTTGCCTGAAATTAATATAGCTTTTCCAGCTTCTTTTCATTAGTGCAAATACCATGGCATATTTTTCTCTATCCTTTTACTTTGATCTATCTGTATTTTTATATTAAAATGAATTTCTTGAAGGCAACATATAGTTGGGTTGTATTTTTTTATCCACTCTGACAACATCTTTCAATCAGTGCATTCAGACCATTGATATTTATAGTGATTATTTATATAGTTTGATTTATATCTATAATATTTGTAATTGCATTTTATGCATTGCCCTATGCTTTTTTCTTTTTGTCTTACTCTCTTTTTGTGCCTGCCCTTGCTTTAATTGAACATTTTATATGATTCCATTGTCTTTGTTTTCTTAGCATAACAATTACACTTATTTTTATATTTTGAGTGCTACCCTAGATTGAGATATACATTTACAACCACGACAAGTCAACTTTCACTTCACATATAGTGCAGGTACCTTCTTATAGAGTATTCTCAATTCCTCCCTTCTATCCTCCATAACTTTGATGTCATTCGTTTCATTTATCCATGATGTATGGTCATCCCAAAAGTTGTTTCTATTGTTATTTTGAATAAATTATTTTCTGTTTGATTAACGAAGAATAAGAAAAATAAAATATTTTCCCTTCATTTATTTCTTCTCTAATACCCTTCCTTTCTTTATATGGATTCCAGTTTCTGACCTATATAATTTTCTTTCTCTCTGAAGAACTTTCAAAATTTCTTGCAAGGCAGGTAGGTCTACTGGCAACAAATTCTCTCCATTTAATTTTTTTGGAGAAAGTTTTTATTTTCCTTTACTCTTGAAGGATATTTTCTCTGGATACAGAATTCTAGGTTAGTCGGTTTTTTTCTTTTCCTTTCATCCTTTAATATATTTCACTTTACTCTCACTTGCAAGATGTTTGAAAAGAAGTCTGATGTAATTGTTATCCTTGTTCCTCTATAGGTAATGTGGGTTCCCCCCACTCTGGTTTTAAGATTTTCTTTGTCTTTGGTTTTCTTTAGTTTGGATGTGACATGTCTAGTTGTAGATTTTTTTTTGGACTATCATCCTTGGTGTTCTCTGAGTTTCCTGAATCTGTAGTTTGGTGTCAATCATTAATTTTGGAAAAATCTCAGCCATTATTACTTTATTCATTTATTCTGTTCCTTTCTTGCCTCCTTCTTCTGGTATTCCCATTATGTGTATGTTATCCTTTCATAAGGATATTTATATAGATATTCTATCTCATTTTAAGAAAATTTTTTTCCCTTTACTTTTCAATTTGGGAAGTTTCCTTGACATATCTTTAAGTTCACTGATTTTTTGGCTGTGTCTAGTCTACTGATAAGCTTATCAAAGACATTTTAAAATATCTTTTACCGAGTTTTTGAATTTTAGAATTTCCTTTTGATATTTTTAGAGTTTCAATCTCTCTACTTACATTACCCATATATTCTTACATATTGTACATTTTAAAAATTAGAGCCCTTAGCATATTAATCATAGCTATTTTAAATTCCTGGTTTGATAATTCCAAAATTTCTGCCATATACAAGTTTGGTTCTGATACTTACTTTTGCTTATCAGAATATGTTTTTTGCCTTAGCATATCTTGTGATTTTTTTGTTGTTGTTGAAAGCCATACGTGATGTATCAGGTAAAGGGAACTATGATAAATAGGCCTTAGGATGAGGTTTTATTTTATGTGGGTAGGAGTGACTGTGTGTACTATTTGTTGTAGCTGAGACATGGGGGTCTAAAATTTCCTCTAGTGTCCTTGCTTTTACCTTACCTGTTGTCTTTGGCTTTTCCTAGAGACTCCTTCTTAAATTGCGTCTGAGATTTGCAGTTATTTTATCAGTAACCACCTGTTATTATGCAATTCATTTTATTTCAAATGACATTTTCTCTATTAAAACTCATATATGTTAATAGTAGGAATTTTGAAAAACTCAAAAAGAATACACACATTGTACTACTCAAAGATAACTATTATTAGCAATTTGGTGTTTTAGACTTTATAATTGATAATAAAATAATTGAGACAGTCTAAATGTGCAATTATTGTATAATAATTGAGTACATTATAGTATATCTTATAGTTGCAACATTGTCACTGAAAAATGTGTATGAAGCCTTTCATAACAAAAATGCATATATGGTAAATTAAAAAGACTATAAAATTATATATGAAAATACCATGATAACTATGTTAAAAATAACTATGTTCAGAGAGGAGTTAAGATGGAGGAGGAGTAGG
>NC_048238.1:104443957-104506415 GCF_002007445.2 Ailuropoda melanoleuca | reverse complement strand
CACACACATGCAGACCAGGTTCTATATTTTAACATGGTAGTTTTTGAAAGTGATATTCACTATACTAACATAGCAGCAGCCCCAATTTTATTAATCATAATTATTTATTTATACTTTAATAAACATCTCATCATCCACTATTTCATAAAACAGACTGATAGACTGATATTCACTACACTAACATAGAAGCAGCCCAAATTTTATTAATCAGACTTATTTATACTGTAATAAACAACTCATCATCCACTATTTCATAAAACAGAAGGGGAATCATATTATAGGATGGACCTGAGTATCAATCTGCCTTTGAAAAAGATAAAATTACTCTTAATTTATAGTGAGCAAATAGATTTTAATTATTACCTGATAATTTGTCAAAATGATTCTAAGTATAACTGCCTTGAGAAGTAAGGGAAGAAGAAATAATTAATAGCTCTTGGTTGTTACTGCCAGAGCCTTAACTTGTAGACTTTTTGCAATGGTGTTAATGGTAAAATGTTCCAGTGGGAAAGTTAATGAGTATAGCCAGTGTATTGTTATTCAACCACTAATGTGTGTAAGCATCACCTGAAGAGCTAGTCAAAAAGGAAGATTTTACTCATCAGGGAAATGCAAATCAAAACCACAGTGAAATATCACCGTACACTTCTCAGACTGGCTAGTATCAAAAAGATAAGATATAAGGAGTGTTGGCAAGACTGTGGAGAAAACAGAACCCTCCTGCACTGTTGTTGGAAATGCAAACTGGTGCATCCACTGAAACATAATATGGAGGTTCCTCAAAAAAATAACAAATAGAAATACCATATGATCCAGCAATTGCACTACTAGGTATTTACCTAAAGAATACAAAAACACTAATTCAAAGGGATGTATGCACCCCTATGTTTATTGCAGCATTTTTTACAATAGCCAAGATATGGAAGCAGCTCAAGTGTCCATCAATAGATGAATGGATAAAGAAGATTTGAGATACACACACACACACACACACACACACACACACACACACACAGGAATATTACTGAGCCATAAAAAAGAATGTGATCTTGCCATCTGTGACAACATAGATAGACCTAGAGGATATTATGCTAAGTGAAATAAGTCAGACAGAGAAAGACAAATACCATCTGATTTCACTTATATATGGAATCTAAAAAACAAAACAAAAAAAGCAGAATAGACCCATAAATACAGAGAACAAAATGGTGGTTGCCAGAGAAGAAGGGGGTGGAGTTATGGGCAAAATGGGTGAAGGGAAGTGGGAGGTATGGGCTTCCAGTTCTGGAATGAATAAGTCAAGGGGATAAAAAGTACAGCATAGGGAATATAGTCAATAGTACTGGAGTAGTATTATGGTGACAGAGCATAGCTACACTTGTGGTGAGCATAACATAACATAGAATTGTCAAATTACTATATTGTACACCTGAAGCTAATGTGACATGTCAATTATAGTTCAATAAAAATATTAATATCTTGGGAAATAAAAAGTAAAAATAAAGTAGCAACCAGTCTTTTAAATTTTAAAAAAAGTAAGATTTTTCTGGAGCCATCCCCAGTGATTCTGAATCTGTAAGCATTTCATAAAGACTGCAAATTTAAATTTTAACAAGCACCCTAGGTGATTCTAATGAAGGTGGTATAGGCTGTATTTTGAGAAATACTCAATAGGAAAAGCATGGGTTTTTGGTGTTAGGGAGACATTTATATAAATCTTTGATTGACTCTGACTGACTAACCATGGGGCCACAAACAGCTTATTAATAATGTAAGTTTAATATAATAGTTACCTTATCATAATTGTGAAGATTAAGCAAGGTGATGTTTAGAGCATTTTATACAGGATATATGCTCAATAAATGTTATTGCTTAAGAGCAACAATAATAGTTATTATAACCTACATATATTGGAAGTTTATTACATCCTGAGCATTTTTTCTAAGCACTTTCATCTGTATTAGATCATTTTATCTTTACAACTTTATGAGGGAAGTACTGTTATTATCCTTACATGTGAGGAAACTGAGGCATGGATATTTTGTCTAAGGTCACCAAGCTAGTAAGTATTTTAAAAGAAAAAGCAAATTTTAAACTAAAGTAGTCTGGCTTCATTTCTGTGGCTTTTTAAACTAATATGCTGCAAGTATTTATGTTTATATCCATTATTAAATATCTAATATACACAACACAACTAATGGCACATGTAAACTTAAACAGTTATCTTTAATATGTCTGGATTATTTTCTTTCCTCAATTAGTTTTCTATGAAGTTTCCAATTGCAATATGGTGTTCAGGGATGAGTGTCCTGTCATCCCCATTCTTATGGTTTATTTTGCAAAATATTTGGCATAGTTCATTTCTGCCCACGTTCTCTCATTGTAATGGTTCCTAAGATAAAAAATCTCTCTCCCCTCTGGATATTACTCTGTGCTAAAAGAATGTTCTAGCACCACAAAATATTTTTGTGCATTGTTTCCAAGCTCTGCAAAAATATTGCTGTATACCTTTGGCGTACCTGCTCTTAAAAATATTTTGAATTTTGGGGTGCCTGGGTGGCTCAGTTGGTGAAGCATCTGCCTTTGGCTCAGGTCATGATCCCAGGGTCCTGGGATTGAGCCCCACATCAGGCTCCCTGCTCAGTGTGGAGTCTGCTTCTCCCTCTCTGTCTGCCCCTCTCCGCTGCTCATGCTCTCTCGCACGCATGCACACTCTCTCAAAGAAATATATAAAATCTTGATTTTTATTTCATATATGTCAGAAGTTCATCAACTCACTTGACAGATATATATATTGAAATAGTTGATAAAATTGATAATCAAAGATCATACCTTAAGTTTTTACACAAAATTTAAATTTATAAAGATTTTGGAGTATTCAAATTTATGTGTCATTTAAGTTTCCTCGGTGTGTGTGTGTGTGTGCGCGCATATACGTGTACATATATGAACCCTCAAAATGAAATGTGGTTAATATCAGTTGCTCCAAAGGGAACAATATAGGCTGATGAGTTTCCCACACCCATGCTTATTTTGAGGCTGTGGAATTATCTACACCCGCACATTTCTCATTTACCTTATATTCTGCTCAAGGCTTTAGTGAGTATTATGGCTGAAAGCAGATCGTAAAATTCAGATGTGTGGGGTGGGGAAGGGCAATTGTAAGCAACGAGTATAATATTGTGGTTGAAAGCAGCTGCTATAACACTGGTCTAATTATGTGTTGGTAGATGTTTAACAACTAGCTTTCTGGGGGANCGCGCATATACGTGCACATATATGAACCCTCAAAATGAAATGTGGTTAATATCAGTTGCTCCAAAGGGAACAATATAGGCTGATGAGNTGTGCGCGCATATACGTGTACATATATGAACCCTCAAAATGAAATGTGGTTAATATCAGTTGCTCCAAAGGGAACAATATAGGCTGATGAGTTTCCCACACCCATGCTTATTTTGAGGCTGTGGAATTATCTACACCCGCACATTTCTCATTTACCTTATATTCTGCTCAAGGCTTTAGTGAGTATTATGGCTGAAAGCAGATCGTAAAATTCAGATGTGTGGGGTGGGGAAGGGCAATTGTAAGCAACGAGTATAATATTGTGGTTGAAAGCAGCTGCTATAACACTGGTCTAATTATGTGTTGGTAGATGTTTAACAACTAGCTTTCTGGGGGAGAAAAGTCCTGACTGATAGCATTTTCTGATTTCTGTGGTGTTAATACTCCTACATTGGCCAGTTTAAAGCTACCAAACTAATGTCACTGAATGTATAGGCAGGAAGGAATGCACAGTATAGCACACTATCAATTAGTATTTCGACCATATAGATACAATAAATGTAAATAATGTCAAGAGCATAGACGATAGTAAAATATTTAAGATATTATAAGTTTTGTGCATTTATTATTTTTGCTTTTAATACAATGTATTTAATTGTAAGTTCACTATAATTTTTAATAATGACTACAGAAACCAGCCTGCAAAATCTCTGAAAATTTAACAGTTAAGCACCTTGAGTTGAATAAGATGGTTCTAACACAACACTGCATTGGACTCATCTAGATGTTATAAATATTTGCTTCACCCAGATACCTATTCAAAGATCTACTGGGCACTAAAGTAAGGATGATTTCTTCTCCATTTAGGTGAGCATCCTCACTGCTACTCATAATAGTAATAGTACTGTTAGCAGTAATTAAGTTACTGAGAGCTTAGTATGCTACTCTAAGAAGTATTATTGATTTTGATATTTCATTTAAAACAGTGAGGATTTTGAGGCTCACAGTAGTCAGTGATCTTGCCGTTGCTCACAGGACTTATGTGAGAGAGCTGGGCTACAGGTCCAACATTTGCCCAGTATCAAAACCTACCCTCTTAAACAGGATCCTCTACTGCATATATGTAAGCATTTTGAGTCATATGAAATTGCTAGCCAGGTTTGACTTATAAAAGGCAAACGTCACTGTGTTTAATTTAATATAGATATGGATACAGATACAGACACAGATACAGATATGAAAAAAAAAGTGTTTTGTTTTGCCTGTCTGCTCAAGTTGACATGCTTGTTTAGCACTGTTAAGAGTTAGCAGAATGGAATGGGTAAATACCTAGGAATCAGAAGTCTTGAATGTTGTAGCAAGAGCACTGTGCATCATGTCAGAAGATTGTGCCCCATCCCTTACAAGCTGTGTTTAACAGGGACAGAAAATTTGCTCTATTTGACTCCTAGGGGTTTTTTTAGGGTTAGTGTAAAAGCACTTTGGACATTACTGATATAAGAAATTATTTTTATGAGAATATTAGTACTTTTGGAATATGTAACAAAGTTCATCCTGCATGCCCAGGGATGAAAAATAGCAATAGCATTCATTACCAAAGTTGTGGCCCATTATTTTTCAACAAATGTATTTTATATTGTTTGCACTCCCTAGCCTTTTAATAATAATGACTGCAAAAATAGAAATGTGTTTAACTTTTGTTCACCAACTATGTATCAGACTCTCTGGACCCTTTACTTACGTTAACCCATGCAGTCCTCACAACAATCTTGTAAAGTATACATCATTATTTTCAGCTTAATATGAGTCTCATAAGTAGTTAATAAATGGTGGGTCCAGGACTGGGAGTACAGTCTGCCTTTCTTGCTGGAGCTTTTGTCTTCTAGCTAGAGGACAGAAATACGTCTTATAACTTCCTGTATCCATCAGTTATCAGCAGGGTGAATGGCATTATAGTCACGATCTCAATGACCATTTTGTAAAGATTTTATTTATTTATTTGAGAGATAGAGAGAGAGCATGAGCTGGGGGAGAGGCAGAGGCAGACTCCCCGCTGAGCAGGGAACCTGATGCAGGGCTCAATTCCAGGACCCTAGGATCATGACTTTAGCTGAAAGAAGACGCTTAACTGACTGAGCCACCCAGGCACCCTTCAATGACCATTTTAAATTAATACTTGAAAAATATTTTTTTGGAAAACTTTGTAAAATTTCAATTCCGTTTAGAATTTTGCATAGACCTTGCATATGTTGGATTGGAACAGTGATAAACAGCTAGTTGAGTCTGGAATTATTCTCAACTTTACTACCTGAATCAGAAAAGGAAGGACATATTTCCTCTATTTCTGGGCTTGAAAGCAGATTCCCATGTGGTAGAGAACTCTCAATGGCCCTTTGGAAATCTTAAATTTCATTAATAGTATCTAATTAAGATGAATTCCTTTACTTCAGGCACCCTAAGCATTCATTCATAAAAGGGGAGTGTACTTAATACCACTGGCTATCTTAATTGGTATTTTTATTTTCAGCAGAATTTGTTAAGATACTCCATTCAGGATCTGGACATGTGCTCAGGATTTGTTACTGGGCTATGTAGAATATATAACTGATTCTAATTCTGAAGTGATTCTAATTCATAATTCTATGGTGTTTTTGGCATCCTCAGGAGGAAATATTAATGATGAAATGACAATGTGGTAGAGAAACAATGGCCTCTGTGTTGAAGAGCCAGATTTATATCATGAATGACACTTCCTGGTTGGGTGGCTTTATTGTGTTACTTCACCTCCCTAAACCTCAGGTGTTATCGTCTATAAAGAGGAGATTATAATACCTTCACCATAGGGTTGTTGTGAGAATTAATTAGGTTAACATGTATACAAAAGTGCCTAGGACACAAATAGTTGCCATATAAATACTGTCTGATTCTAATATAAGATACTGTGTCATATTTGGGTTTTTAATAATGTTCATATCTTGTCAAAAATCAAAGCAAGTCTAGAACAGTGTGGATTTTAAACTTCTTTGGGTTGTCTCTTTAGTCTGCTTTATTCAGTAACAAGTGGTCACCTTGTGCTTTCTCTGTTAAGATAAGTCAACTATCTGCCAATACAAACAGTAAAATTTCTTAACTCTTTATCAGCTTTGCTGTTAGTCCTATAGGGCTACTGTACCTGCCAAATCTGAAATGTAAAGTTAATTCATAATACTAAAGTCCTGTCAACCATAACTTTCTAAGCCTTTCAATGTATGTCAATTATACTCCTAATTCCTGGGTTGAATGCTCTTTAAATATTAATGTGGTATAATAGAAAATAGACTTGGTTATAGTGCAAATTAATTATGTTTCCCTAAATTGTATTCCAGATACAATCATTCAACAAGTATTTTTTGAATACCTCTTACATGCTAGGCCCAGTTCTAGGCCCTGAGAATTCAGCAGAAAACAAGATCAAGTTTCTGCTCTCACTGAGCTGACATTCTAGTGGCAGTAGTCAAACAAACAAAAAATAAGTAGATTTATATCATATGTTAGATGATAGGTACTATGGAGAACAGTAAACAGGTGCTGTATAAAGAAATGTTGGCATGAAGAGTGGAGAGTTAAGATTTCTTAAGGAATGGTCATTTAAGGCCTCATTAAGAATGTGTGATTTTAGCAAAGATCAGGTGATAATGTGAAGGGAACTAATATGAATCAATAAATCCGTCCATCAGGTTCTGTGCTAAATTAATTTGAACAGTTCTCTTATTTAGTCTTCATTACTACCAATAAAGTAAATATTTTTGTAAGAATTTTACAGTTGAAGAAACAGAAGGTCAAAGAAATTACATAACTTTTAAAGGCCACACTATTAATTGCTATGTTTCTCAAAGAGAGCTACTTTACGTTTTTAGATTGGTCTCCTTGAATCTTCTTTTTCTAGGCTTGAAGTAAAGGGAATAGTGGCCCTTCAACATTTTTCTCCTGAGCACAGCAGCAATCTCTTTTAACTGCAAAAATCATTGACAAGTCCTTCCCTTATATCTCTTCACTTGCACTTTTAATATCTCTTTTTGGGCTTTCAAACTTTCTAGTAGGTAGTGTGTTGATCCACTCAGATCCCCTCTTCAGTGCCGATGCTGGAAATATCTTCTGCCAATTGCTCACAATTGGGACCCTCAAAAGGGCATTGCCTTCTCATCCAAGATTACATCTACCTTTCAACCAGGTGATCTATGGACAATGATTGGCTGATGTGAGGTTTCAAAGGTCCAACCCCATTTCTTCAATTTGGTACAACTTTAAAAAGCTGGCATTTTAAGCTCTAGAGATTTCTGGAGTATTCTCTAAGGCCCCATTTGCAAAGAAGTGGAGATAAGAGTCTCTCTTTGTTCAACCTTGCTTCCTTACTGTCCTACGAGGACATCTCCCTAGACTACTCCCAATGAACCTTGTGCGTTTAACCACCCATCTCACAGTCTATTTCCAGGAAATCTGACCTAAAATTAATCTCTAACTGGTTCTAAAGATTTTACATTATGAAATTCAGCTTTTTATTCTGGCACCTCGCTTTGAAATTCCATGTCTATTGTACTGTGGCAACTCAGTTCAAACTTCCAATTTAAAATACTGTTATAGGTGAAGTGTGATCTGAACAATTTAACATGGATCAAAGTAGTTCAGTACAGTTTGAGTGAAGTGTATCAATGGGCTCGGATGAAAAATAAATCTGAAGAAGTAGGCACTGAACAGATCATGACATTCCTTATGGATTTTTTTCTTTAGGAAACAAGGAGCCTTTGAATAGGTTTTAAGCAGGAAGTAACAATTTCAGGTGCACACTTCAAAAAGATGTCTTTCATGGCAATGTAGAGAAAGGATTGGATGGATCTGGATAGGACTAGAGGCAAAGGGGCCAATTACAAGACTAACTGAGACAAGATTTGGTAAAAAGATTGAACGGGAGCAGAATTTGCCACCCCAAAGTATGCCTCTTGGCATAAAGATTATCTTGAGCTGGCTATTTTTAAGGAAACAGAAGAAATGGGAACAGCTCTGAAAACCTACTAGAAGTTACCTTTGCGTAAGAGACATGTGCATTTATGAGGAAAACCTCCATTTGTAAGGGTGTCTCCCTTCTTGTACCAGGAAGGGGGGTAGGATGACTCTAATCTCTAGAAAATTTCTAAAAACCATTATCACCAGAGAAGGCAAGGACCTAAATCTACATAACAACCTTATCCTTGTTAATTGTGCCTTTTTCAGTCACCTCCTGTAACCTGTTCCACAGCCTCGATATCTTTCATTTGTCTTTAGCTGGAGATGGTATTGAAGGTGGTGGCTTGGCCCATTTCAAGAAGTTCCAGTTTTCCTAGGTCTCTCCCTTTGATACAGGAGGTATACATGTTATTAAACTTATGTTTGTTTTTCTCTTGTTAATCTTTTTTATTCATTGATTCATTCATTTATTAGGAGTTCTTATTTTCTGCATCTTTTTTGTTCTTTTATTACAGGAGGTCTCAACAAAGAACCTAGAAGGGTAGAGAGAAAATTATTTTTCATCCTCTACAACATGAAATGCGTGCTTGCTTGCTTTTTCTTTCTTTCTTTTGTATAACTTGTAAACATATACCATTATATTAACGTTTATGTGAATCCTAAAACAAATAAAATATAGGAATTAAAAGATAAAAAATCAAAATTAAGTATAAAAAGAATTTCTATTATTTTCTTCTAACAACTCAATGAATGGTATTTATTTAACTTGGAATGCTCATTTAGTGAGAAGTCTTATATAAGGAATAAATGGAAAGCTTTTCCTCATTCTCCTATTGGTGCAAAGAGAAACATCTCTTTATTATAATTTCCTGCCATTATCATCCCATTTAACTATAACATAATAGCTTTCATCAGTTCTTAAAATGGATGTTATTCTCTACAATTATATGTTGTCACTGCATTGAAAGGGCATGCAATGAAGTATATTTTATATTGATAAGTTACATAAATATACTACTGTTGGTGAGATGCTTGAATCCTTTTCAAGTGATCACAGGTAACTACAGGGTGCAATGAATGAAACCCAAGGACTTTTTCTCTTATCATCTTGGTATTCCCTCTGTATTAAATTCTTTAGTTTTAATGTGTAAACTTTCTCAAGATCATAAACTGAAAAATGGCTTTTGAACAGTATTTGAAAGTTTATAATGAATCCAGCAGTAGCTAATTATCTTCCTAGCTTCACAGTTAAAATGTGGAGTAGGAATGATATTTCCCCATTTTGGACCAGCAGCAAATCTTGTTGGAGAGGGATCCACACCCCCAAGTGCCCTAAATCTTAATCCAGTGCTTGTTGAAAAACTGTGTTAATTATCCTTAATTTCAGGTGAAAAAAAATGCTATTTTTCTCCTCTACATAGAGCTAATTTGTTAATTAATATTTGATTATTTTTCAAGTACCTCCAGGGTAATAATAGGAAATAATACTATGTGGAATATCAGTCCCTTTGAATCACATTTTAAAGTCATTTTTTTTTCACAATTTTTGCAGTTCATTAGAAAAATAACAACCAGAATTGTTGGAAGTATTCAGTAGAAACCTAGACTGAGGATACAGAATCATTTGCTTCTTTTGTTTCTTTTTGCAAAAGAGATATGATAGCAATGAATTCATCCCAGCTTATAACAAAATTATTCACCATCACATTTTTTTAGGCAGAAAGAAATGTGCACTTATTGAAAATGCTACCCTATAGATGAACTATCTGATACAGTGAATAATGTCTATGAAATTTTTTTCCAAAATGCTAAACTCTGTGATTCTTAGGATAGAAAATTGACAGACAGGATGTAGAAGGGTCTGTCTTATATCCTTTCCTATAAAAGGGCATCAAGGAAATGAAGGAATTCAGGAATGAAAGCTCCTATTGTGTTCTGCCTTTGTTTCTGAAGCAGGTAGGAAAGAGCTTACCCGAGTCATACCAACTCTTAACTCCCATCAGAGAGATTTTCCTAAAGGATGACTTTTGTCACCTACTATTTCAGAAATTATGTTTTACCCCCGGTAGGCTATTAGGTAAAAGATTCATCCATGACTTCATGATCATCCTCCCTATCACTCAGTTTCATCATTCTGCGGTTTTCAAGCACAATGTGAATTTTACTTAATGTCCATGGTACCTTCTGTTACTCTCCCCTCAGTCACCTTAGCACGTTCCATCCCAGCTGAGACACACTCTCTTTCTCTCTCTTCTTCTCTCCATCTCTACAAGATGTCTTGATTCCTTTAGCTGATTACCTCAATTCAACCTTATGTAGAATTAGCTTCCCAATCGAAATCCTACTTTGTTAATAAATGTTAACATTTGATTAATATTTTTAAATGAAATAAAAATGTTGTAGGTAGAGCTGATCTCCTCTTTGCATCTTTCTACAGTCCAATTTCCCTTTTCCTTAACCTGCCACAATCACCAGCAGGAATTTGTTAAATCCTTCTACTATTCAATTTTATTCACATGACAGGAGTTGTCTCTATTTAAGATGTAAATTTTTAGCATTGGCCAGCTATTGTTAATTTGTCTTCTTTACAGTTCTACATTCCTTCTCACAAACATTTGTGAGGTTCGTGTTTTCAAAAATCTGAGAGATGATTGTTTTGTTTTTCTTCAGTTTGCTAGTGAGGTTGAATATTTTATCTTTTGTTTATTCTTGGACATTCCAGTTCCCTCTTCTGCAAGATAACCATTTTTTGTTGTGTCTCATATATTTGATTTTCTTTAAATGAATGTCACAAATAGCTTCTCCAAGTCTACAGTTTGTTTTTTAACTCTCTTTGTGCTGTTTTTTGTATGGAACTTTAAAATTTTGAAATAATCAACTCTATCAATTTTTTTCTTTCTTTATGTGTGCTTTTCTGTGTCGTGCTTAAGAGATCCTTTCCTATCACAAGGTCACAAAGATGTCATTTATATTTTTTTATTATAGTTACATAGTTTATACTAAACATTTACATAGTTAAGCATTTTTAATTTATTTTGGGTATGGCAAGGTACGGTTTCATATTTTTAACATACGAAAAGCCAATTTCCCCCACTTAATTTTAATGCCAACTGTATCGTGTACCAATGTATACAGATCTTTTCCTGGGTCATCTATTCTGTTCCATTGATCAGCATCAGTACTATTAAGATAATTTTGTTCTAAACCTTGATATATGGAAGAATAAGTCTTTCTCTTGGTATTGTTTTTTTCACAAGGATAATTTTAAAATTTCTTGGACTTTTAGTCCTCAATCTGAATCTTAGAATCTATCTAGTGCAAAAAATTTCCTTGTAAGATTTTGATTGGAACAGCATTGAATTTATGGATTAATTTGGAGGAGATTTTTATTTTATGATATTGAGCTCTCCCATTCTTGAATATGGTTCATTCTCCATTTGTTCAGGACTTTTATGTTCTTTGAAAATGTTACATACTTTTCTCTTTAAAGGTATTGTATTTTTTTTTAAAGATTGTATTTATTTGAGAGAGAGAAAGCATGAGTTGTAGGGGGTGCTCAGAGGGAGAAGCAGATGCTCCGCTGAGCAGGGAGCCCCATGTGGGGCTCCATCCCAAGATCCTGGGGTCATGACCTGAGCCAAAGGCAGACGCTTAACTGGCCAAGCCGCCCAGGTCATGTTTTTAGCTTTACCCCCAAGGAACTTACACTTTAAACTATTGTAACACTAAATGTTTCTTTTCCATTGCATTTTTTAATTGCTCATTGCTGGGGTATAGAAACATTGTTGGTTTTCTATGTTCACTTGTGTTTGGTAACCTTGCTGGACTTTCTTGTCAGTTTTGTTTTGGAAAACCAACCTCTGTGCTTTGGAGCTAAAATATAACGAGAGTTTGGGATAAAGAGAAACAATAGCTTTATTACTTTGCTAGACAAAGGAGGCTATAACAGCCCTTGTGGAGGGAAGGGGCTTGGAGGTTTCATAGAGAAATACAAGATCTAGCTTTTTTCTCCAGGAATTGTGTAGGTGTGGCTGGCCTGGTTCATCATGTTTTCAGTGTGGTGCTAGGTTCCTAAAACAAAAGGCTAAGAAAGGAGGAGAATTTACAGAAGAGAGGAAAAAGGTTACTTTAAAATAGAGATTCACAGGGCACCTTGGTGGCCCAGTCAGTTAAGCATCGGATGGACTCCTGGTTTGAGCTCAGGCTATGATCTCAGGATCATTAGATCAAGCCCGGTGTCTGGCTCTAGGCTCAGCACAGAGTCTGCTTCAGACTCTCTCTCCTTCTTCCTCTGTCCCCCCCTTCTGTCTTTAAAATAAATAAATAAATCTCTAATAAAAAATAAAATAGAAAGTCACTGAAGCATTAGTGCAGCTGTTTATTTTTTTTTTAAGATTTTATTTATTTATTTGACAGAGAGAGAGACAGTCAGTGAGAGAGGGAACACAGTCAGGGGGAGTGGGAGAGGAAGAAGCAGGCTCCCAGCAGAGCAGAGAGCCTGATGCGGAGCTCGATCCCAGGACCCTGATCATGACCTGAGCCAAAGGCGGATGCTTAATGACTGAGCCACCCAGGCGCCCCAGTGCAGCTGTTTTAATTTTTGTCAACTTTGTGCTTTTAAGCAGCTTCAGTTTCATTTGCCTGTGACTTCTGGTTTCTCTATGAGGAAATCCTATCATCAACAAAAATGACAATTTTGTCTTTCTCTTTGTTCTTTTGATTTTATTATTTTATTTATTTTAATTTTAATTCAATTAGCCAACATATAGTAGTACATCATTAGTTTTTGATGTAGTGTTCAGTGATTCATTAGTTGTGTATAACACCCAGTGCTCATCATGTCATGTGCCCTTCTTAATGCCCATCACTCAGCTAGCCTATCCCCCACCCACCTCCCCTCCAGCAACCCTCAGTTTGTTCCCTAGAGTCAGGTGTCATTTTGATTTTAATTTATCTTCTTTTTCTTATAGTGTTTTGTTTAGAACTTACAGCACAATGTTAAATAGTAGGAGTGATAGCAGGAATATTTGTTTTGTTCCTGAATATAATAGACATGATTCTAATGTTTTACAATTAAATGTGTTTTGTCTTAGGTTTTTTATAGATATCATTTATCAGATTAAGAAAGTATTAATTTAGTCCTAGTTTGTTAATAATTTCAGTCATGAATGATTAACTCTTACCGTATTGTTTTTTGCCATCTGTTGATATTGTTTACTTCTATAACTATCAATGTAAAGAATTGCATAGATTTTCTGATATTGATGCATCCTTATATTCCTTGATCATTATGTTAATGTACATGTGTGCATGCATGTGCACACGTAGCTGGATTAAGTTTGATAATATATTTAGGATTTTTCTTTTATGCTATATGCTTATGTTGATGAAGGAAAAATATGTCCTCTTCCCTTCAAGGTTCTTCTAGCTAGTCTAAGAATAAAATTGACATGAGACAGATTAATAGGAGGAAATGAAACAAAAGTTTAATTGCATGTATACCACCTATATACATTGGAGAGACCCAGGAAAACGGTTAAGTCCCCAAAATGGCTGAAACCATCACTTTAAATACCATCTCCAGTCAAGGACAAAAGATGATGGGGGCATGGGGAGTCAGTTATGGAAGGTTACCAGGAAAAGCACAGTAAACAAAGGTAGGGTGGTTATGCAGATTTAAGTCCATCCCTTCTCCACTAATAACAGTTTCTACAGGTTTACAGAGTCATTCCCCTCTTCTTAGTACTGAGGGAGATACCCTTACAAATGGAGATTTTCCTCATACATGTAAACGTCTTTTATAAAAGGTAAATAGGGGTGCCTGGGTGGCTCAGTTGGTTAAGCATCCGACGACTCTTGATTTCAGCTCAGGTCATAATCTCAGGGTCTTTGGATTCAGCCCCACGCAGCACTTCACATTCGGCACAGAGTCTGCTTGAGATTCTCTCTCCTTCTGCTCTTGCTCCTGCTCTTGCTATCAAATAAATAAATGAATAAATCTCTTTTTTTAAAAAAAAGGTAACTAACCTCTACTTCATTTTCAAAGCTTCTGTTGTGTCCACAGTTTCTTAAAAATAACCAGCTTAGAATAATCAATATGCCAAAGAGGCATATTTTGGGGTGGCAGAATTAGCTCCCTTACATTTATTTTTATACTATTCTTATTTGGTACAAAGGCCATAATAGTTTCATTAAATGTGTTGAATAGCTTCCTCTCTTTTTTATTCCTGGAAGTAATTTGTATTATAGAAAGACTATCAGTTGCTTGAATATTCGATGAAATTTGCCTGTAAAACTTCTTGGCATTCATATCTTTTTTATTGGGGTGGAGGTAGAAATTGACTATCAGTTCAGTTTTATTAGTGATTGTAGATATATTTATTTATTTAAATATGTTTCAATAATTAATAATTCTCAAAATTTTGTCAAAATACTATTGTTATTATTCCCTTATTATTTTAAAATTTTTGTAATTATATAAATTTGTCCCCTGTCTCATTCAGTTTTGCATTCTCCCCTTCTTTATTTTTCTTGATCTGTTTTGTTCATTTTTAAAGTTTTTATTGATCTTCTCTATTTTCCTTTGTGTATGTTTTTTGGCATCTAGTTTTCCTGATACAACTCAGCATAATAATGGTCATTTTGTTTTAGTTAATCTGTGTCTTTTCTTTTTTTCCTTTTTTTTTTCAAGATTGATTTATTTATTTTAGAGAGAGAAATAGTGTGTCAGCAGAGGGAGGGGTAGAGGAAGAGGGAAAGAGAGAGGGAGAGAAGCAGACTCCCTGCTGAGCATGGAGCCTGACGTGGGGCTCAATCTCACAACCCTGAGATCATGACCTGAGCTGACATCAAAAGTCAGAGGTTTAACCGACTGAGCCACCCAGGCACCCCTAACCTATCTCTTTGCTCTGGTGACTTTTCAGATTAATGCTTGTCCTTCATGTTTTTTAATTTTTCTACAGTATACCTTACCTAGGTGTCCCCTAGATTCTGGGAACAAAGTGTTAATATCATCTCCTGCTCATTTGATCTAACATTAAGGTACAGAGCAGGAGGATGGTTGATTGATGAATCAGTCATTCATCCAGTCACCCAACATCTATCATCTGGTAACTAACTGTTCTTGCCTCTTTCTCCCCTACTACTTCGTCTCAGTTGTCTGACTCAAGGGACTGTATAGGAGCTGGCTGAAGCTATACCAATGTGGAACTAGTGTGTCCTTCCCAGATACCGTGAAGTTCCCCAAGTTAGCCTTGCCTTCTGCATCACTACCTGGAGTTCTCTTAATCAGCACAGTCTACTATCAAATGTCTGTGGCTTTCTAAAAGCAAGGCAAAAAGAGATGTTTTAATTTTTCTAAACTCTTAATGGCCCAGCAGTGCCATTAATAACAATTTTTCTGCCAGTGCCCAAGGCTATCATCTTGATGGCAAAATCAAGGGTGTATCCATTTGGTGAAGAATCAAGTTCCCTTTTACTTGGCAACTTGTGGTTAGTGAGAGTACATAAGCATGCTACCACCTGGCTTCCTAAAAGTCTGCAAAGTGGCTGTCAGGACTTCTTCTGCCAAAATCTGTGCTAAATGGTGTCTGAGTCTGAATTTCCTGGGCCAGTCTCCTCTGTTACAGAATCTCTAGCATCTGTGTAAATGAAGATGACTTTTTCTCCAGCACTCTGATGTGTATTTAAGAAGCTTGTCTAGTATGCACTCTGGTTCTCAGCAAGAAGAAAACCCTCTTCTAAAGCTCACAAAGATTCAGCCAAAGTCTCTTGTATGCTTTAAGAACCCAAGTGCCTTTAGGTATTCCATCAGGTTCTATAGTTTCTTGACCTCAGATGCCTACCATTGCTACAGCATTTTTTGTGTGTACCCTGAGCAAGATCAAAAAGCTTTTTCTCCCAGAATAGAATTTACACTGCTACAAATATCCTCAAGTTTGGACACATCATCATTCCCATAGCAGGCAAAATATTCTGTCCAAATGAAATAGTATATATCCTGAGCAGCACGTCCAGGCAAGGGGCAGTTAGGGATCTTTTATAACTCAGGACCTGCCAACATCTGCTGTGGTATACTACTCCCTCTCAGGAAAGAATTTCCTATTTTGCTTTGTTTTTGGCTTTAAGGTTTAAAATCTAAAATAGGACCTTAAACACGAAAACTCATACCCTCTCCCTTTCTAGCTATTCTCCCTTTCTACCTATTAGTAAACTAATCCCCTAAGCAAAATTGAGTAAGAATGCATGCATTCTCTTCTCTTTAGGATCCCTTCTAAAGATCCTCCTGCTGGGGGGCAATGGTGTTTCAAACATATTCTGTCAGACTTCATGCTATCCCAGCCCACTATCATAGACAGAAGTAGCAGTGACTTCTGAGAGGCCACATTCATTTCTGCATACCAGCTCACTAACAATCATAGCCATGGTCTCAAACTGAAATTTCCTCAATTCTACGGGCTATAATGAGGTAGGCTGTGATGAAGATGGACACACATTCTTTGAAATTCAAGGAGAGACTCTCCCCATGAAGCAAGTTTAAATTTCAATAGAAAAGCTCAGTTGGAGAAGATATACCACATTCTTTGTTTATTTCAATTAATATATGTTTAATTTAGAGCCTCCATCCTGTCCACCAGGGGTCCTGAGATCTTATATTAAAGCACTGGGAAAGTCCCTCTGATCATTAATCATTACCTGGGTATCTGAAATCTCAACACTCATAATTGGTGCTACTAATGATCACTCTACAGTTGAACTAAGACTATGTGGATGGGCAGGAGTCTTTGGATGTACATACACTTTTAAGAGATTAGTTATGTTATGGTTCCTTTCTTGATCCTGGATGCAGCTCCAAACTAGATAAAGAATAACAGAGATCTGGGTTGATGACTTACTGTGTGTGCAACTGCATCCCAGCAGACTCTAAGCTTAGGGTGGGTGGTGGTTTAGTGAGACCAAAGAAAAGACCCAAAGAGAGCCATTGAGACATAGGTTTATTGGGGGAACTTACGAACAGGGAGTCCGGAGCAGGAGACTGGACGAAGCATCCACAACTGAGATCTCTGTGCAGCAAGCTTCTAGAGCATAGCAACTTAACCTAGCAACAATCAGTGGCCCTTCTCCTGCTTCCACGGCTGGCATTTCTAAAGAGATCAAGGCCTGTCACCTAGACACTCTTTGTTATAAGGGAGACACTCTAGGTTGGCCACCCCAAGGCCCCTGACCCTGAACACTGAACAACTCGTTCTTCTGCACATATTGCTTGATGGGAATATAGAGGAAGGAAAGGATCTCTACATTTTCAAGATAGTGATTAACAGAGGCATTCAGGGTATGCTTGCACACACTAGCTATCTAGTGTGTAGCGTACACTGTGGCATACCAATATGCAGCCTCAGCAATATAAAGGCCAAAATACACAGTAGTAAAAAGTTTGGAATGAGCTCCCGTAAGCCTTCGAAATGTATTTGAAGCTTGCATGTTCCAGATAGAAATCTGACATCTGGAAATAGCCTATCAGAACATTCCAAAAACTGAAGGATTTAGAGTGCAGTTAAAATAGAGAAGCTTAAATATCAAAAGTACCAATGCCTTGCCTATTTTCCTCAAACTATTACAGAATAATGCTTCTAAAAATATCTACATTTTAATTCAGTGAAACGCTTTCACAGAATAATTGAAATCATTCTTACAGCTCCTAAAATGCATATAAGCAGCCAAACAAGAATTGGGCAGAGATAGCATATTGGAAATACAGCGTGATTTAGGTAACACAGAACATAAATATCTGATTTTTATTCTGCAGTTTAAACCTTTTCCCAGTTGTTTGTGCAATAATTGTATTGTTTAAATCAGGGGTTGGTAAATGTTTTCTGTAAATGGCCAGATAGTAAATATTTTACACTTTGTGGGACAAATATAAGTCTGTCACATAATTCTTTGTGTGTGTGTGTGTGTTTTACAAGAGTTTATTTATTTATTTGAGAGAGAGAGAGCAAGAGTGAGAGAGCACAAGCAGGGGGAGCAGCAGAGGGAGCTGCAGAGGAAGAGGCAGAAGCAAGCTCCCCGCTGAGCAGGGAGCCCAAAGTGGGACTTGATCCCAGGACCCTGAGATCATGACCTGAACTGAAGGCAGGCGCTTCACTGACCGAGCCACCCAGGTGCCCCTTCTTTGTGGGTTTTTAACAATCCTTTAAAAATGTAAAAAAAAAAATCTTAAATCATGAGCTGTATAAAAAGAGGCTAGGGGTGGATTGGCCAACTGGCTGTGATTTGTTGACACCTGATTGAAAACAATGCTCACTGGTTCTCAAAGTGTGATTCCTGGAGCAGTATCTTTAGCATCCCTTGGGAATTTGGTAGAAATGCAAATTCTTGCCCCAGACTAACTTGACTGAAACTTGGGCATTCTGTAGTTTAACAAACTCTCCAGGTGATCCTGATGCTCCCTCAATTTTCAAGCCACTGATTTAGATTCAACAATAGCCCTTTAGCAGAGATAAAAAGATGAATAAAATCAACCTTTATTTGCTAATTGTTTATAATTTATCAAGAAATAATCTCTTGCCTAAAGAATATAGCAGATTCAAGATTCACACTGAGAACATTTGGCCCAAATCTTTATTCACTCCATGTTACCATGCTGCCTGTCTGAGGACAAATATTTCCCTAAAGATAACTTTTCCTCAATGGTCATCAGTTTCCTAATTTCTTGTTGGGGATCATCCTCCTCTTTTCCCATGTCTTCCCCCACCTGCCTTTCTCACAGTTGGGGCCATTTGACACCAGTCTACCGTAAGAGCCCTCCAGGTTCTGGGACCAATTCTGACTTCTGTCACCTGGAACTTAAAGAGCTGAGGCAAATTTCTGAGTGATTTTGCTTCAGGTTTCTTCTTCCATCAATGAACTATAGTTCTAATAACCATGTTTCCTCTCATGCTAAAGTTCTGGAACCTATTTTCTCTTCACATGTCACTTCCTGAATTATTTACCTTTCCATGGCCTATGGCACCCATGTACCCTTATCCTTGCAGCTTTTCTTTTTCTTTTTTCTTTTTCTCAGTTCCCTCATCCCTGGCCAGTCATATCAGGAAGTCTGAACATGACATTTGTAGCTGAAATCTTTGCTGAAGCTAAGGAAATAACACTCAGCACCTGTGATACATGGAGAATGAAAACTGTACAGTCATGAAAAGTTGCAGCATTACTAGAGCGGCCTGGGTTCCCTGGAAGTTTGCTACCCCAGGTATGTAAAAGATTTTTTATATCCTATTTTTTAAATTTTATTTAAATTCAATTAATTAACATATACTGTATTATTAGTGTCAAAGGTAGAGTTCAGTGATTCATCAGTTGCATGTAACACCCAGTACTCATTGCATCACGTGCCCTCCTTAATGCCCATCACCTAGTTACCCCTTCCTCCTACCCCCCTCCTTTCCAGCAACCCTCAGTTTGTTTCTTAGAGTTAAGAGTCTCTTATGGTTTGTCTCCCTCCCTTCCCCCATGATCCTCTGTTTTGTTTCTTAAATTCTATATATGAGTGAAATCATATCATAATTGTCTTTCTCTGACTTACTTATTTTGCTTAGCATAATACCCTCCAGTTCCATCCATGTCGTTGCAAATGGCAAGATCTCATTTTTTGATGGCTGAGTTATATTCCATTTTATATATATACCACAACTTTTTATCCATTCATCTGTCAATGGACATCTGGGCTCTTTCCATAGTTTGGCTATTGTGGAGATTGCTGTTATAAACATTGGGGTGCAGATGCCCCTTTGGATCACTGTTTGTATCCTTTGGGTAATTACCTAGTAGTGCTATTGCTGGGTCATAGGGTAGCTCTATTTTCAACTTTTTGAGGCACCTCCATACTTTTTTCCAGAGTGGCTGTACCAGTTTGCATTCCCACCAGCAGTACGTAAGAGAGTTCCCCTTTCTCCGCATCCTTGCCAACATTCGTTGTTTCCTGACTTGTTAATTTTGCTATGTAAAAGATTTAAACCAGATATGATGGATGGTTTCCAGCTACCTTGTCTCCCAACATTGCTTCCTTTCCTTATTTTATCCTTTCAGCTTTCAGCCCCTAACCCTAATAGAACCAATGCAGGACTTTCAAATAACAGTTCTTGACAGCAGTATGAGATTGTATAAACATTCTTTAGCATGAGGCATGAATACTGGAACAATCTCCAACTGTTCCAACCATAAGTCTTATCAGCAGTTAGAGATGAAAACTGTTACCTGAGCCAAAACACAAGAACATCTCTCTCTCTTTTCCTCACCCTATAAAAGTACAATCCTGTTTTGACAGGTGAGTTCGGTGAGTTACCTGATTTTCAGGTACTTCCTGATGTGAATCAGCTCAATAATGCCTTTTACTTCTGTTTGAGTCACTTGAACTTTTTTTCCCCCCTTGGCAGGCATTTACCAGTGCTATGTAGGAAAAAAATCAGCAGTTTCCAAAATTAATTTGAACACTTTGTTATTAATTTAATGTTACATAATAAAATTAGTAATGCATTTAACAATTGACATTTTGCTATGAATTTGAGAGGTATTTTAAATGATATTGGCATGGAATATCCACATTTATGTTCCCTTTTTTTTAGCACTGCTGATTCACGGAACTATATGCACTCAGTATGAAGTGTGAGAGAGGGCAAAATGATATCCACTTCAAAATGCTTATTTCCTTGAGTCAGCATGACATGATAGATGTCATTCACTGTTTTTTAGAACCCTCTCATTCCCTACAGGCCTCTTAAGGTGTAATCAGTTCGCCATGCTGAGTATGAGTCAAGGATTTAAAAATTAGCATTTTGTATAATATTGCCCCTAAATGCAAGGCAACTCCTCCATCAGGTATTCAGCCAAAGAAATAAGAACTGTTTCAGTAAGGAAGGAAGAGATGGCTATGATTTGGGCCTTATTAGCTTGCTTTAGAACTTCTGCCGTAAGATGAAGTCTACTGTCTATCTGTAGTGAATGCTAATTCATGTTCTTATCGTGGAATAATGCCTAACAAACCCACTATTCAGCCTATGATGAACTTTTCCATTTAGAAAACTATATTCATAAGTCAGACTTTACTTAGGCCTAGAACTTAGCATATGAATATGTCCAAACGTGGCTTCTGGATGGGAAATGCAGGGTCTGTGAAATCTAAAACTATTTGCCTTTTCTTAGTGATGACTACAACCATGGAATGAGGGGAAATCTCCTTAGTAAAAAAACAGTTTGCACAGAATATCAGTCAACTTTTTTTGTTGTTGTTAGCTGGTTATCAAGTTAAAAAAACAAAACAATAATATTTGATATTGGCAAAGTATGGAGAAATCAGTACTCACACTCACTGTTGTTGGAAATACAGATTGACAAAACTTTCTTTGAGAACTATTTGATAGTACCAACGATTCACATGTAGAAACCCTTTGATATACCATTTCTATTTCTCTAATTTTTTCCTGCCAAATACTGATTCATGTGCTCAAAAATGTATTGACAGAGATTTCTACTGCAGTAATGTTTATAATAGTAAAAATTTTGGAAACATAAATGCTCAGATAGAGGAATGGCTGAATAAACTGTAAGATATCCATTCTATAACATTCAGTGTCTCACGAAAAAATAAAATGAGATAGATCTGTGTTTACTGATATGGACAGATGTACAAGATCATGGTTAAGTGCAAAAACAAGCTTCAGAATCCTATGGAGTGCTGTACAATTTCCTTCCCAAACTGTTTGCTTTCTATTATCTTCTCAGGTTATTACTTTATTCTTAGGTTGTATACAGTTCACATTTGGATCAATTTAATGTTATAATTCTCTGTCTTTCAGGAGAATTAAAACAGCTGTTCAACTATATGGCATTCTCTGTCTGTATGTGACTATATATGTTACAGAAAAACACTAAACCCTGGCAAATTATCTCAATGAATAGGAAAAAAATGGAATATAATTTTAAAAATGAATTTTTTGAAATAAAATAAATTACAAAAGTAACACATGACTTTTAACCCCTCAAATGAAATAATAGGTCAGTAATATAGAGAGTTATAAGGGAAAATACCCTTTACCTTATCCCAAATCCAAATTCTCTCCTTAGATAACCACTTAAAACATGCTGGTTTGTAATATTCCAGATCTCTTCCTAGGTATCTACTTATACATACCTACATCTGATAACTAAGGCTCTCTATAACTAAGTATTCTTTTTCCTGTTTTAAACAAAAATGACATTGTACAACACACAGTATTCTGCAAGGATTAGTAGATGCTGTCCTCAGAGAGGTCCAAATGGTTTTCACCCTTGTATCACTACTCCATATTCAAATTCTTGGGAAATGACAGATCAGTGGGTCGCATGTTATCCCCTTCCAGGAGATAACAGACTACCTTTATTGATCATTCCACCAAGACTTTCTGAAATGATAAAGGAGTACGTCTCCACGAGAAAATTGAAGTGTCAAAAGGTGGTAAAATAAACATCAAATGGGTAACAACAACAAAAGGTTACATATCTGTACTAGACTTGCTCAACTGACTGGGGAGAACATATAAGAAAACAAAATATAGACTATAAGAGAGAAGGGGTGCCTGGGTGGCTCAGTTGGTTAAGCATCAGATTCTTGATCTCAGCTCAGGTCTTGATCTCAGGGTCATGAGTTCAAACACTTCATTGAGCTCCACACTGGGCATGGAGCCTACTTAAAAAAAGAGAGATAGAGGAGCATATGAAGTGTCATCGTGCAAACATGAGGGAGCAACTAACTTTACCTGGAAATTTAGAGAAATCTTAACGTGGCTTAAGGGATGATTAAGAATTTTCTAGTCAGTGAATGGAATTCCAGGCACTGAAGCATGAAAATAAAGTAAAATTGTGATTATACAGAACCTACCCCTCCTTCAAAGTCCAAATCAATTCCCATAAATTGCTTGATACCACCTGATTTTCTACCTACATTATCATATGACTTCCTTATTTAGAATTTCATCAAATAATAATGTAACATTTATCTTAAAGCCTTTCATGTGCATGTACCATGTTTTGGTATTAAACATAAATAGATGTTTCATTTGTTATAAAAGTTAATTAAGATAATTTAAGAGATTAAATATGTCTAGTCTATATATGATCTAATATGTGTAAGACCTGTATTGCCACTGGTGTTATTATTTTGACCTCTTCCTTTTATGGATAGCATTACTTTGAGGTTAAGGCAGAGACCTCTCTGATTAATTTTGTAACTCTTCAATTAATATTTCACTGTCTTAAGACCTGATTTTGTGGAAATATTGAATTGTCAATACAGTTGGTTAGCTTGTAGCTTTTTCCAAAATTGCCAGGGGAGAAGGATTTGGTTGCTGAAAGTATCAGTGTCCCAACTGTAGTGTGATGAATTTTATTTCAATCACCTTTCCATCTCTGACCTAAGAAAATAATATTCTGTCATCTCTGATGTCCTTGGGGCTTTTGAACAACTGTATATTGCTTGTGGAGAGAGATTTGACATCTGAGATTAGGACAGGTGAATGGAAAGGAAAGAATATATACAGAAGCCCAATTTAGTTCTATATCCCTTGACCTAATCTCAGGAAGAGGGGTAGTGAGGTTAAAAAGAGGTTAAATAAATCCTGTAGCTAATGACAACATTTCAAGGCATATTGACTGATTTTTGACAGAATTTTTAAAGGGAAAAATAATAGTATCAATTATGTTTATAATTTTTAGAGTAATTTAATCTTTCTGATAGAAGGATAGTATAAGTTAGGGACTGAATATTTGTGTCTTCTTCAAATTTATATATTGAATCCATAACCCTTAATGTAATGGTGTTTGCAAAGAGGTGTTTGAGAGGTAATTAGGTTTAGAGAAGGGCATGAGAGTGAAACCCTTGAGGTGAAATGAGTGCCTTTATAATAAGAGAAAAAGACAGGAGAGCTTTCTCTCTCCCCTGTGTGAAGATACAGCAGGAAAGCAGCCATCTGTGATCCAGAAAAAGGGCCCTCAGCAGAACCCGACCATGCTATGACCAGCGCTGTGCACTGTGAGCAGGGACTTCCAGCCTCCAGAGCTATGAGAAATAGATATCCGTTGCTTATGAGAAATAGATGTCTATTGTTTAAGTCACCCAGTTTGTGGTATTTTGTTTAAAGTAGCCCAAACTAAGAAGTCATATTAAGGTACAAAATATAAGCTTTTCTCATATAAAATTTATTTCAAATCTTTGCAAATAGGGTTTGAGTAAAAATATCAGGACTTCCCATTTCAGCTCCAATATGTAAAGAACATGAAAGTTGCCATTCCATCCTTACAATAAGAAAAAGCTGAACATACTTAAAATCAATAAAATTAATTGGAATTATCATAGAATTGAGATATCAAGGCAAACTGCCATCCTGAAATCTGGAGGGACAAGATGAATACAAAAAGTCATAGCCAATATTTTCTTGCCTGGAACAAGCTACTGTAGCTATAACTGGTAACAATTAAATGGTAATTTTGACAGGTTTCTGGAGGCTGAGTGTGTACTAGTTTGAGAATGAGAAACTCCTGTGGGCCACAGTCTTATGATACCCCCCCAACTTTTGTGGTTTTAATTCTTACCATGTTCTCATGATGTATTAGTTTGCTCAGGTTGCCATAACAAACAACCACAGAGTGGGTAGCTTATACAACAGAAATTCATTTTTGAGTCTAGAAGTTCAAGATCCAGGTGCTGGCAGGTTTGGTTCTCTTAAGGCTCTCTCTTTGGTTTATAGATGGCTGCCTTCTTGCTGTGTCTTTACACTGACCTTCCTCTGTGTACATTGTGCCCCTGGTATGTCTTTGTGTGTCCCAGTCACCTCTTATAAGGACACCAGTCAAATTGGATTATGGCCAACCCTAATGGCTTCATTTTAATGATTTTTTACATTTAATTTTAAATGTAATCAACTTTTTAAAGGCCCTATCTCCAAACATAGTCACATTGTGAAGTATTGGGTTTGAGGGATTCACCATAGGAATTTTGGAGGGGACACAATTCAGCCTATAACACATGGCAAACAGCTAAGAAAAATAACCTTAAGCCCTGGCAGGAAGAGGGGGAAAGTAACTGTTTTGAGATATATCCATAACAGAAGTCTTCTATGCAGGGGAAAATTTACCTATCCCATATCCCACCTTAGGAAGGGAATTTTTCCCACTGTAGCCCCCTCTAGCCTTCTGGTATCAGAAGACAGGGATTAAGGCAGGAATAGTAACTAAGACATATTTGTGGAGTTTATAGGCCAGGGACACAGGATCTCTCAATGAGATTTAATCATGATTATAGAATGTTTCCCTTACTCAACACCTTACCAGTCACCAACAGGGCTCCAGTATAATAACTGTGGTTTTAATGCTGAAAGAGCTGCAAATTGCAGACACTCTTTTGAGGAGTACTTAGGGAAGTCAAAAGTCAGCAGAGGAGACAAAAACAAGGACAACAGAGGAATTCAAAGGCTCTGGAACCTACATCTATAGGAAACTTTAAACATAACCTAACTCCTGTTCAGAATAACATAATACTTCACACTAAAGGTCTTTTTACCTCAGTTCCTATTCCTAATCTGTTATGGCCACCTTTTAACATAAAAATTAAAATGTATACTAAAAGACAAGAAAAACACAGTCTGAAGAGACAAAGCAAGCATCAGAGAATCAGCTATGACATATAATTAGGAATTATATGAGGAATTTAAATTAACTGATTAATATTATAAGGGCTCTAATGGCAAAAGTAGATAATATGCAAAAACAGATGCTTAATATAAATACAGAGATGAAAACTTTAAGAAAGAATCAACAGGAAATACTAGAAATCACAAACACTATAACAGAAATGAAGAATGCCTTTGATGCCTTATCAGTAGGCTGGACATAGCCAAGGAAAGAATCAGTAAGCTTGAAAATATGTCAGTAGAATCTCCCCAAACTGTAATTCAATAATAAAAGGAATGAAAAGAGAGAACAGAGAACCAAGAAGTATAAGAAATTTTCAAATGTGTAATATACATTTAATTGAAATACTGGGACAAAGGAACATGTGGATATGCAAAATGGTAGAGCTACTTTGGAAGAAAATTTGGTGGTTTCTTTCAAATCTAAACATACTCTTTCATATGATTTGGCAATCATACTCCTTGGTATTTGCCCAAATGAGTTGAAAACTTATGTCCACACAAAAGCCTGTGCACAAATATTTATAGCAGCTTTATTCATAATTTCCAAAACATGGATGCAACCAAGAATTCTTCAGTAGGTGAATGGATTTTAAAAAACTGTGGTACATTCACTAAATGGGATATTATTCAGCAATAAATTAAATGAACTATAAAGCCATGAAAATACATGTAACAATCTTAAATGCATATTTCTAAGTGAAAGAAGCCGATCTTAAAAGGCTATATGCTGTATTATATTATAGACCTAATGCAAAATATGAACTTACAAAACTTTTAGAAGAAAGTTAGGATAAAATCTAGGTAACCTTGGGTGTCAAGGTCAGTTTCTAAAAACAGTTTCAAAAGCATAATCCATGAAAGAAAATACTGGTAAATTTGACTTTATTAAAATTAAAAACTTCTGCCTGCAAAATACACTTAAGAGTATGATAGACAAGCCACAGACAATGGCTGATTCTAGGACTAGAGCAGGAAATACACAAAATGAATCTGGATCTGGATCATCTTCTGGTGCCAGAAAGTAAGTGCTCAAGAAACCCCACAATGCTCTTATATTCAAGAGACATAGAAAAAACTGAAGAGCTTTCAATGACCAAAGCTGAAATCTTTGACCAACAAAGCTGGATTGTAACCCAACATGTACAATAAATATCCATGACTCCATACTGGTATAAATGTTTGAATAAGTAAATAAATGGAGTAAATAGGAATCTCCCAAGCAGAATAATTCTGCTTGGGATTTGTGTAGATCCTCTGTCCTCAAGGAAGTGGGGGCATAGCTGCCCACTCCCTAACTATGGACTGTGCATAGTACTTCCTCCCAAAGAGGACAGTATGGAAAGGGGGAAAAAAAGAGTGACTTTACAGTAGAGAATCCTGAAAAACACTATTTAACCAGGTGATCAAAGTCAACATTAGCAGTAGTAAGTGCTGCAGATATGATGTGATGAGAATGGCTCCTTACCTCTCTGATCTTCCAAAAAGACATAACCCCAGCCAAATCTTCAGGAAATATATCAGACAAATCTCAGTAAAGTGTCATTGTACAGAGTGACTACTGTTCAAAACTGTCAAGGTCATCAAAAACAAGGAAGGTCTGGGAAACCGTCAGAGCAAGAGGAGCCTAAGGAGATATGTTCTCTAAATGTAATGTGGTATCCTAGAGGGGATTCTGGAATAGAAAAGGGTAATTAGATAAAAACTAGGATATCTGAATAAGGTATGGACTTTAATTAATAAAATGATTCAGTATTTGTTCATTAGTTATAGCAAATGAACCATACTAATATAAGATGTTAATAGCAGGGGGAACTGGCTCTGGGGTGTTTGGGAACTCTGTACTATCTTTGCAGTTTTTCTGTAAATCTAAAATTGTCCTAAAATAAAGATTTTATTCTAAAAAAGTATATCACACCAGAGTGGCAAGTTTAGAAAACTTAAAAATACCAACGGGAACAGCATATATATGGCATCATCTCTGGAAGCCTTCTATTAACCCCACTTCTCCACTAAGGCAAAACAAGGTGTTTTTCTATATAGTTGCATATTTCCCAGTACTTACTTCTGTCATGACACATGCATGACAGTAAGTGTATTACTTGATTCTAAGTTCATTGAAGGCAAGGATTGTCTTAGTTATTGTTGTATCCCCGCCATCTACCATAGTGCTTGGCACATAGTATGCCTTTCATAAATGTTCATTAATACATAAATAAATGAGAGAAAATTTGATTCCTCTATAATAATTAAGACAACTTGATTCTTAAATTTGTCTAAATCTTTAGCATTCATAATATATACAATACATACAGTAAGCAGTGGCATTCAGAATGTGTCTATAGCTAATAAAGATGAATGAAAGTTTTCCAATAGTTGTTGCTCAATTACTTTTTATTGAAGAATTTTGATTATCTGCTTTGAGATCTTTTTCTCCACACCCTTCCACAAAAGCAAGGGGATATAGACATCTAGTCACTTGTTAAGGAAAAGAGGCCACTGAGGCTATCAAGGATTCCAACAAGACTTTTGACCCATTTCTATTTACAATCTTGGTTTAAAATCAACTGCTTTTTAAACCTCTCTTTGGAATAGTTGTTCATTATCTTTTACTTATTATAAACTGTGCCACTTAAAAAATATTTAAAATAAAATTATGCATCTGTTCTTTTGAAATAATAAGGAACTACATTTTCTAAACCATGACCTTTAGAAAGGTCTTTCTGTGCCATCAGCTTGTAATATTTAATTTGCTTTCAGCTTTGTACAGGGTCTCTCAAAACAAAAATCAAATCACTGTTATTATTCCTGTAAGTTTCATTTTGATTTAGGCTTTTGATCTTGTTATTAAGCACTACTGATTATGTACCCTCTTTATTGTACACTGGTCAGTAATAGGCTCCATTGTTGGGTAAGGGCTAATTTTGGCAAGTGAGTAACAGATATTTTGTTTTAAAATAAATTGTTAAAGGGAACAGAGCAGAATAGTCACTTTCAATTTTTTTTCCTACCTGATGTCTTATAAGCAGAACTCATGTCTTCTTAAGTAAATATTAACTACCATATTGAGTATTGCCTGGCTGCCTAGCACTGCACTTTATAAGGTTGGTAATACAGAAGCTTTGCAGAGAGCCATAAAATTGTTTTAGTTGTTTATTAAGTATAATAAAGGATTTTTTTAATTAATTAACTTTATTCAATTATACAATACATGATCATGGTAAAAAATTGAAACAGTGAAGAAAGGTATATGGTGAAATGTCAGTCTCCTTTCTTGCTTTCCTGATACGGCCATCCTCCCTTCCTGGAGACAAATGCTTACCAGTGTCTTGCATATCCTTCTAGAAGTCTTCTTTGTACACACACACACACACACACAAACACACACACACACACTATGAAAATGGGAACTTATACATACTTTTCTACATTTAATTTTGCTTTTTTATTGCTTTCTCAATCAGTATTTAGGTGTTTACTTTATTCTTTTAAATGGACTGATTGTAAGATACTAAGAATGTTGCATCTATGACAAATGCATTTCTATTACATATAAAATAAGATTTTTGTCCTAAAACAGATGCACTGTGGAAAACTTTTGTTTATTCTCCTTAAGAAATATAGCCCTTTACTGTACCAGGGGAGAAGACTTATAAAAATATCTTGAAATTCTTTAAGTAGATTAATATTTATATACATTATTTATTAAGCACCATGTATGTGCCAGAATTCATGCTAGTTACTTAATACATATCATATTTAGTGGTCAGCCAAGGCCTCATGATCAAGAAAACTTGGGTTTCATTCCCCAAGTGGCTTAATAGCTATATAATTTGGGGTATTACTGCCTCTATTTCCTAATCTTTAAAATGATAATAATGTTACTTACCCAAGTGGGTGTATGTACTAATTAAATGATACACTACATGTAACTACCTTGAGGGTTGTGAGTTCCACACAAGGTTGCTAAATAATTGCAGACTATGTATTTAGCACGTTACCCGTAGCTTATTCAGTTAATAATGTGAGTTATTAATTATGCTAGAACTTGGAGATATAATGGATATTCTGGCCATTTGAAATTGGAGAGAGTATCAGGGATCGGGATTTCACATTATTTGCATATTCCTATATTGTTTGAATTATTAATATTATTTAAAATGTGAATTTATATTTTACCAGTTATACATGCATGTAGTTTTAAAAAACAGAATACAAAAAGGCTTGTAGTAAGAATCTATCTTTGTTTGTCCCATCCCTCCTGTCCCTTAGTTCTGCTTTTGAGAAGCAATCAATTCAATATTGTAGCTGTTTCAGCTGGTATTAACTGCCATATTTGTAAATAATATACATGCATTGCTCTTTTTGGATACATCAGTTTCAGACATTATCTACTGACTATTGAAAACACATTATGACCTTGTTATACTACATTTCTCTCCCCTTTTCCAAGCCAATTTCCCCATGTGGATGTAACACTTTTTGTTTTTGTTGCTGTTAAACCAATCTTCAACATTTGCATCAATGATGACGTAAATACTGTTCATTGATGGACCATATTTTGAACCATGATTACATTTTCTTTCTCTTCAAACATTTCATTTGTCCTTGATCTCCATTATTTGATTGGCTTTTAAGAACCTGTTGCTTCATTTTTCTCCACATACACCAGCATATCTGTAAAAACACCTATTAACAATATCTCCAAATGTTCCAAAACATCATATAACCCATAAATTTCCATTAAAAAAAAAACTTAGCTTCCTCCCAGAGGTTTCAGTTCCCCCGTTTTCTGACCAGGCGTGGTTGTGCTCTGCCTGCTTCAAAAACTGTTATTTCAAGACTTCCGTCCACCATTGCACAGGCTTAGATTTCCTATATCTAGAGTCCCATGTCTTTCTGTCTTAGTTTCTTCTTTCCTTTTCTGAAGTATGTCCACAAGTACTTTTCTCAATTAGAGTACACAATGTGCAAAATTTTGAGTCTTCCGAGGTCTAGAAGCATTTATCTTCCACTTGATTGATCAAGGGTTGGTATAGGATGCAAAGTTGAAAATATTTAGTGTCTGAAAGTCTTCTTACTGGTTGTTCAGTGTCTTCAGGAAAGAATTTTTCAATGACCTGATTAAGGATATCTATGCCTGGCTGCCTGTATGCTGGGGTCAAGGTGGAAGATGAAGGCACAGATATAATAATTTAACTTTTACTTAATTGCCCTTTAAGTCTGTGTTCCATTCAAGTTTTCTTTCTACTTGGCATCCCTAGGTTGGGAGACTCTCAGATTTAATTTCACTCAGAAGTTGGGGGTCACCTCCCTGACAAGTTAAAAGGGGAACTAATTTCTGATATTATCCATACAATTTACTTCTTCTTCTTGCATTCCTAAGAGCTGTATCCCTTAACACTGAATCCCATAAGGGTCCTTCAGGGTGAATTGTTCTGTTTTCATTAGTGCCCTCTTCTATTGACACTTACATTCTAGCTTCCTCTGTCTTTTTTTTTTAAGATTTTATTTATTTATTTATTTGAAAGAGAGAGATCACAAGCAGGGGGAGTGGCAGGGAGAGGGAGAGAGAGAAGCAGACTCCCTGCTGAGGAGGGAGCCCAATGTGGGGCTCTATCCCAGGACCCTGGGATCATGACCTGAGCCAAGGCAGATGCTTAACTGACTGAGCCACCCAGGCACCACACTTCCTCTGTCTTTGTAAATTAACTAATAGGCCCCTGTCTTTGAAAAAAATTTTAAATCTCTCATCTGTTCTCTTTTTTCCTGTTTTTTTTTTTATTTATGGTCTTATACCTTATAGTCTGTGGTAGGCAGAGTAATAACCCCCCAAAGATATCCACATCTATTCCCTGGATCCTGTGTCTGTACATCACCTTCCATGTTAAAAGGGATCTTGCAGATGGGATTGAATTAAGTAAGGATCTTGAGTTTGGGATATTGCACTGGGTTATCTAGGTGAGCTCAATGTAATCACAATGGTCTTTATATTAGGGCAATAGGAGGATCAGACTTACTAGTAAGAGATGTGACAATGGAGGCAAAAGGTTAAAATGATGTAATGAAGGTGCCATGAGCCAAGGAGTACAGACCTCTTCTAGAAGCTGAAAAAGTCAAAGAAAGGTATTCTGCCTTGAAGCTTCCAGAAGTGTTAACAGAGCCATAGATGACACCTTGACTTTAGATTTCTGACTTCTAGAATTGTAAGAGAATAAATTTGTTTTGCTTTAAGCCACTAAATATGTGGTAATTTTTTATAGCTTCAGTAGGAAACGAGTATCGATTTTGGCACCCACTGTGGGATTCTGTAACAAATATTTAAAAATGTGGAAGTAGGTTTGGAACTGAGTAATTGGCAGAGGTGGGAAGAATAAGAAAAACCTCCCTTGTCTTGAATAGACTTTTAGAAATATGAACATTAAAGGTGTTGCTTGTGAGGACTCAGAAGAAAATGAGAAACATGGTAGAGAAAACTTACATTGCCTCAGAGAATACCTAAATTGTCATAAACAGACTTTTGGTAGAAATATAGATGTTTATAAAGGTGTTGCGGCTGAGGGCTTAGAAGGAAATGATGAACATGTTATTGGAAACTGGAAGAAAGGGGACCTTTGTTATATCATTACAGAAAGATTTGCTGAATTGTGACATACAGTTCCATGAGAAGTGGAACTTGTAAGCGATAAATTTGGATACTGCCAAGATTTCCAGGCCAAGTGTTGAAGGTGTCCAGTTTCTTCTTGCTTCCTATAATAAAATGCAAGCAAAAAAGGGCAGATTAAGGGCAGAGCTATTATGCAAAATGGAACCAGACTTGATGATTTGTGAAATTCCCGGCCTACCCTAAAAGTAGGAGATTCACTGCCAGAAATCTTACTCTGGAGAGAATGTAAAGGCTGTGGTTAGACAAGTTTTTGCTAGTGCCTCCAAAGGAACAAAGAACAGAGTATTTACTCAGAGGGCTCTTTGAAGAGATTAATCATGTGATTGATGAATCCCCTCAGCCATCTCAGCAGGAGCCAAAAATAGATATGGGATTATCTAGGAAAGACCTTTGGAGAGGCCTCTTCTCTAACAGAGTAAATCCTCTGATTTTTCAGCCTCTGGTCACCAATTCTTTCTTTTTTTTAATTACTGAACTATAATTGACATACACAATGTTATATTAGTTTCAGGTGTATAACATATTTATTTGACAATTCTGTGTATTACTGAATGCTGACTACAAAAAATGTAGTCACCAAACAATATTACTGCAATACTATTGACTCTATTCCCTAGGCTGTACTTTTCATACTCATGACTGCTTTATTTTATAACTGCAAGTTTGTACCCCTTAATTCCCTCTATTTTACCCATCTCCTCACCCACTTCCCCTCTGGCAACCACCAGTTTGTTCTCTGTATTTAAGTCTGTTTTGTTTGTTTGTTTTGTTTTTTAGGTTCTACATATAAGTGAAATCATACGGTATTTGTCTTTCTCTGACTTATTTCACTTAGCATTACATTCTCTAGGGTCTAGGTTCATCCATGTTGTCATAAATGGCAAGATTTTATTCTTTTTAGGACTGATAATATTCCGTTGTATGTATATGACACATCTTATTTATCCATTCATCTATGGATGGCACTTGTGTTGCTTCAATATCTTGGTTATTGTAAATAATGCTGCTATAAACATAGGGGTGCATAGATCTTTTCAAATTCATGTTTTTGTTTCCTTTGGGTAAATATGGAAGTGGAATTATTGGATCATATGGTATTTCTATTTCTATTTTTTATTGTTTGAGAAAGTTTCATACTGTTTTCCACAGTGGTTGTACCAATTTACATTCCCACCAAGAGTGCAGGATCTCTACATCCTCACCAGCACTTGTTATTTCTTATCTTTTTGATATTAGTCATTCTGACTGGTGTAAGGTGGTATTTCACTGTGGCTTTGATTTGCATTTCCCTGATGATTAGTGATGTTGAACCTCCTTTCATGTGTCTTTTGGCCATCTCTATGTCCTCTTTGGAGAAATGTCTGTTCAGGCCCTCTGACCATTTTTTAATCAGATTATTTTTTGGTGTTGAGTTGTATAAGGTTTTTAATATATGTTGGATATTAACTGCTTATCAGATTTATCACTCACAAATATCCTCTCCCATTTAGTAAGTTGCCTTTTTGTTTTGTTGATGGTTTCTTTGCTGTGCAAAAGCTTTTTATTTTCATGTAGTCCCAATAGTTTATTTTTGCTTCTGTTCCTTTGCCTGAGGCTACATACCCATAAGTGGAGTGAATCCCCTTGACATACAGTGGAGACTCACAGTGTTTTTGTGAATGTTATATCAGAAGAAATACTGCCATCTGTACTGAAAGGGATAGGGAGAAGATGAATTGAAAGACAGTTATCAGTCTCCCCAAAATCTATAGGCAAAGAGCATAGTGGTAAAACTGCTTAGAGGCAAACACATGCTGTGATTCATAAAAAAGGAAGGATGACTCCAAAGCCAGAGCTGAGGGCCCTGAGGTTAGAGCTATAGGCTCAGAGGGAGGAGTCAGGACCCACAGAGATCAATTCCCAGGCCTCCAAACATAGTGTAGTCTGCCCAGTTGGATTTTAAATTTTCTCGGGACCAGTGACTCCTTTTTTCCTTTCGTTTTTTCTCATTTTGAATGGAAATGTACATAACTGTTATTCTATGCCCGTTCCATTAGTGTGTTTAGGGATCAGATGACCTATTCCTTGAGTTTCAGAGATTCACAGATGGAGAGTAATTTTGCACCAGAATGGATTATACTGATAGCCTTACTCATAACAAATTAGGTGATTTAAATGATGAGATTTGTGATTTTTAATATCATGGAGACAGTTTGTTGAGATTTTAGATTTAAGTTGATACTGTAATAAGTAGAGACTTTTGTGGGCCTTGATATTAAATGAGTATGGTTTGTATGTGATATAGATATGAATCTTCAGGGCCCAGAGGGCCTTGATATTAAATGAGTATGGTTTGTATGTGATATAGATATGAATCTTCAGGGCCCAGAGGGTAGGCTGAATAATGGGCCTCCAAAGATGTCCATGTACTACTATTGCCTGGAACATGTGAATATGTTACTTTACATGGTAAAACAGACTTTGCAGATGTGATTATATTAAGAATCTTAAAATAGGAAATTATCCTGGGTTATTCAGGTGGATCCAATGTAATCACAAGAGTCCCTATAAAAGGGAGGCAGGAGGATCAGATGCATTAGTAATATATGTGAGGATGGAAGAAATAGGTTGAAATGAAATGAAGAAAAAGCCATGAGCCAAGGAATGCAGATGGCCTTTAGAAGATGAGAAAAGTAAAGAAGAGGATTCTTCTGTGAGGCCTCCAGAAATAACATGGCTGACACCTAGATTTTAGAGTCTGCACCTCCAGTACTATAAGATAATAAACTTGTATTATAGTAAGCCACTAAATTTGTAGTAATTTGTAACAGCAGCAAAAGGAAAGTAGTAAATATTTTAAGACATTTTAATGGAATTTTGTGAAGGATTAGAGAAAAGAAATATTTGTGTTTAATATCTCATATTTTAACTGTGATTCATTTATGTTATTATTATTACAAAAATATTTAAGGGGCACCTGGGTGGCTCTGTCGATTAAGCATCTGCCATCAGTTCAGGTCACGATCCCAGGGTCCTGGGATTGAGCCCCACACTGGGCTCCCTGATCAGCAGGGAGTCTGCTTCTCCCTCTGCCCTTCCCTCCCCACTTGTGCTCACTGTCTCTCAAATAAATAAATAAATAAAATCTTTAAAAATATTTCCCCTTTGATAAAGCCCTACCCGTCCTTTACAATCTAGCTAGTGTCTCACCACGTCTGTGAAAACCTTTTTTTTTAACTTCTCTAACACTCAGTGGCTTATCTTTTTTGAACCTTTGTGGTATTTACTGTTTTTCCATCTTATTTTTACACTTAATCATACATGGTATTATCTTAGTGTCTAAAGTCTTCATATATTAATTCCTTAACCATTATTAACGTATTTTACCTATATTGATATTTCTTAGTGCCAGGCACCATGCTAAGTGTTGAGATGTAAGATTCAAAGAAGAATCGAAGAGACAAATCTTGCCATGAAAAGCACACATAATGTCCACTGTTCTAATTTTCTATTAACTTGAAAGTCTGTCACTAGACTGTAGGCACCCTGAAGACGGGGCATTTTATATTCCTCTACTATGCTTGACATGATATTAGAACCTTAGTAAAAATTTATTCATGAAAGGGAGAGAGGAAGAAAAAAGGAAAGGAAAGAAAATACAGTAACTTCTCCTAGGATGGGATGGAATTCTTTCTCTTTCCCACAATCAGAATGCCATCTAAGTAATATTTTCTAGGATAATCTATTAAAATATTTTATTCCTCTTTGTGGGCAACTCTAAACAATATCAAAATTAGCCTAAAATCCACTGTGTAGATTAAATTAGAATGAGTCTCCTTGATTCTTGATCTGTGTGTTAAAATTAAAACATCTCTGTAGGGGCATCTGGGTAGCGCAGTCGTTAAGCGTCTGCCTTCGGCTCAGGGCGTGATCCCGGCGTTCTGGGATCGAGTCCCACATCGGACTCCTCCCTTGGGAGCCTGCTTCTTCCTCTCCCACTCCCCCTGCTGTGTTCCCTCTCTCGCTGGCTGTCTCTCTGTCACATAAATAAATAAAATCTTAAAAAAAAATAAAACATCTCTGTAGCCATTTTGTATTGATGGCAATTTAGAATTTTTGATTTGGCTTTGTATAAAGGCAATGTGTTTAAAGTCAAATTGCCTAAAATACATTTTATGTTTCTTCCCTTGACCTTTAAGAAATTTAGTTAGACAATTAATGCCTGTAATTAATGAAGTTAGGCATTTTAGCTCTTGTGCAGCAGAATCTCTAAGAAGATGCCTCATACCTATCCAGTAACGGAAAAAAAACCAACATGTTTTAATTTTCAGTACATGCCTTTTGTTCCCATGGAAACCATTCGGTAAAAGAAGTTTGAAATGTTACATATTATTTAATATCTTATATTCATATAAATATTGCCAGAAGATATGTCATATCTATTCAAGTGTAAAGTATCATGGGACTTAAGCAAAGGAATATACTAAATTGAAACTCATTGTGTTCCATTGCTGTTGACATTGCTGGCCTGGAAGGAACTTCAATAAGAATCTCAAGGACTATCTTGAAAAACTAATCAATATCTTCAGTAGGAAAGTGTACTGATTTTGTTAGTGAGCATTCTTATAATCACACTGAACTTTTCTATTTTGTAGAAAAAAGATTTCAGAACTTGAATTTACCTTAGGTTTTGGGGAGCTATCAATTTCAAATTAATTTACATTTATTCACTAGATTTATGTACAGACCATTAAAACTGGATGGATCCCAAATAAAAGAGGTTATTGGCTTTGCATTATAATGTAAAGTTTCAAAATGTGAACAATTCCAATAAGTTTTTCACTTTCAACCAATTCCATATGCTATTGGCCAATCTCAACTACCGAGACTAAGCATCTAGTTGTTTCAGATCACTAATTCTCATTTTGTGACCCTACAAATCTTTTACATTATAATAACACTGCTGGAGGGAACTTTGGAATATAATCAAACATTTTACTCATATTTTGTATTTTTAAAATCTTAGAACATTGAGGAAATTGAACACATATAGACTTAGTGAACACATATAGACATATAGACTTAGTGAAGTCTATATGTCGCACTTTCTTCTGCAGCATCTTTACATTGAGCGTCACATGCAACTTCTAGTTCTGGCTGCTACACATCAGCTTAACCAATTCCCTAATACATTACTTCCTGTGGAATTTTACCTGGACTGCTTAGCTTCAGAATGTGAAAGGCTAAGGCAGGGATGGCACCAACCCATGTTCCAATAGTACCTTAAACTCTTACGTTTGCTTCTTTGTATGTCAGTCTTGTTACACTGTAAACTCCCTCAGGCCAGGGTTCACATCTTACTGGTTTTTAATATATCCTTGTCTAACCTATCTGAGATGGAGCTTGATAAATTAATATTAAATTAATAAATCCAGTCTGAAACATGCTTTACTTAGAGAAGTATTTCTTGTATCTAATAATGTATATATTAGATAATTATTCTAAATAATTCTAGAAATAATTCTTTGCATATATTTGAGTGTGTGGCACATGCTAAATTCCCAAATGGCAAATTAGCCTCTTGGTACACACCAAAAATGCCTATATGACTTTTCTGTGAGAATGATGCCTGACTGGCTTTTAAACAGCTCAGAAGTTATAAGAGATAACTGGTAGAGTATTATAAAAACATCTGCGGGATTGCATTGTCTAAGAAAAAGATAATTTCAAGATTTCTCCTTAAGCAAATATTGTCAAGTTTTTTCCAATACAAAACACTGTGATTTGCAAGTGAAGTTGTTACACTGACAAGATCTAATGGTACCCAGGACCCTTGCAGCTCTCTGACTCACTGCCTGACCTTGTCAGTAAACTTCTTTTTGTGCCTGTCAGTGCAGCTGTAAAACTAAAAAAAAAACAAAAAACAAAAAACAGTCTCCCCTAGAAAAGCCTTTCTTAACTGAGCTGTTCTGAGAAGTACATATCTTAAAAATAGAAGTAATTGTAAAGAAAATGCCGTAAGGAATACTGTCGATCTCAGTAGCAAAAATTGCCCAAATATATACTAAAATCCTTGACACAAAGAATTTTTAAAACATTCTTGACTCACATGTCTTCCTATCCCATTCCCTTAGAGTGAGGTGAATCTTCCTTTATAGTATTAAACACCATGGAGACCAAAGAAGCAAGTTGCCACAATTGCTAGCAGCCCGAACTTACTGGCCACATCAAGATAAGGAGCTCTTCCTTCTATCAGTGCTACAGGTTCTTCCCATGAAGCAATAACCAAGGGTAGAGGGATATGGTGACAAGGACTCATGAAATAGTTTATTGACACTGACTAAAGTCAATTGAGTTATAAAACATTGTGTGGTATCTAAAATATGCTCTCATATACATATTCAGTACAATTCCTTTTATGTACAATTTAAATCTGTCTCTGTATGATCTTACCCTTTATTGAACAAGACCTTTGCCAAATTCCTTACCAAACTTTCCATGAAGGTGGAGCTGACTGGGTCATATTTTACCCTAATTACTGGTCAGCTTTCTGATTACTATTCACTTCATTTGAATAAACTTTTCTTCATTATATCGTAAGTATAAAGGGGCCAAGAAATATCCAGGGCAGGTAGGAGTGGGGTCCATGCAGTTCAGTCTCAGTTATAACTTCTGCTTAATTTGGTCACACTCAACTGTGTTCTTGACTCACCTCACTCCTGTGGTTGTAAAAATGCAAATACTCTGCTATCTCTTCCTTTTCCTATCTGCTGTTCTCCAATGTCTTACCTATATATATGCCTAATTTCACTAATCTGACACATTCTATTTGAACTAGCTAACATGACGTTTTTCCTTTATCCTATGCTAGAGATACCTGTTCTGCTTGAAAACCTGTCTAATTGTCTAACAACCATTAAATCAATTCTGTGCTCTGGTGTGACTGTCTCAACTAGGCACTATAAGGGGAGTATTAAATACTGTTTCCAGCTCCACCAAACTCTTCACAGAGCAGCATGCAAGGTTTTATATATCTCCCACTTTGGCATGCCATTCAGTTGAAACTGCCTTCTTCTGGAGAAATCTGAGTATCATTTTCCTGCATGTTGTTGTCCAGTTCCCCCAACACCATTTGTTGAAGAAACTGTCTTCTTTCTTATACAATACACAAAAATAAATTCAAAACAGATGAAAGACCTAAATGTGAGACAGGAAACCATCAATATCCTAGAGGAGAAGACAGGCAGCAACCTCTTTGACCTCAGCCAGAGCAACTTCTTACTAGACACGTTGCCAGAGGCAAGGAAAATAAAAGCAAAAATGAGCTTTTGGGACTTCATCAAGATAAAAAGCTTCCGCTCAGGGAAGGAAATAATCAACAAAACTAAAAGGCAGCCTACAGAATGGGAGAGGATATTTGTAAATGATATATCCAATAAAGGGTTAGTATCCAAAATCTATAAAGAACTTATAAAACTCAACACCCAAAAAACAAATAATCCAGTTAGGAAGTGGGCAGAAGACATGAATAGACATTTTTCCAAAGAAGACATCCAGATGGCCAACAGACCCATGTAAAGATGCTCAACATTACTTGGCATCAGGGAAACACAGATCAAAAATACAATGAGATATTACCTCACACCTGTCAGAATGACTAAAATTAACAGCACAGGAAACAATAGGTGTTGGTGAGGATGTGGAGAAAGCAGAAACCTCTTGCACTGTTGGTGGGAATGCAAACTGGTGCAGCCACTGTGGAAAACAGTATGGAGATTCCTCAAAAAGTTGAAAATAAAGCTTCCATATGACCCAGCAATTGCATTACTAGGTGTTTAGTCAAAGGATATAAAAATACAAAAAATAAATAAATAAATAAAAATAAAAATAAAAAATAAAAATACAGATTCAAAGGGGTATATGCACTCTGATGTTTATAGCACCATTATCAACAATAGCCAAACTATGGAAAGAGCCCAAATGTCCATCAACTGATGAGTGGATTAAGAAAATGTGGGGTGTGCGTGTGTGGGAATATTACTCAGCCATTAAAAAGAATAAAATCTTGCCATTTGCAACAATGTGGGTGGAGCTACAGTGTATGATGCTAAGTGAAATAAGTCAGCCAGAAAAAGACAAACTATCTGATTTCACTCATATGTGGAATTTAAGAAACAAAACAGATGAACACATGGGAAGGGGAGAAGAGAGGGAAACAAACCATAAATGAAACTCTTAATAATAGAGAACAAAGTAAGGGTTGATGGAGGGAAGTGGGTGGGGGATGGACTAGATGGGTGACGCAGATTAAGGAGGGTACTTGTTGTGATGAGCACTGGGTGTCGTATATAAGTGATGACTCACTGAATTCTACTGAAACCAATATTGTGCTGTATGTCAACTAACTAGAATTTAAATAAAAACTTAAAAAAAGAAATCTTAAGCATTGGATTTCTCTCTTTTTGTTAACCTTACAAATGTTTTTAATAAAATGTATTGTCTCAACTCTCATTGTTTAAAATTTTAGTTTAGTTGGCATGATAAAATATCTTTGATGTGAACATTCTCATGGTTATCTCACACTGTTTGCTCATATTTTGGAGGTAAGATTATTCACATACAGAGGTTGATTTTTAAAGTCATTATTGTTTAAAAACCAAAGTTGGCTCTAGCTATCTATGTTATACATTCTGAAAAGAAACTGAAGTATGACTGAATGATACAGGCTTTTTTTTCTTTTGGGAGAATGTAATGTTTGTTAAATTTTAAAGTGTTCTCTTGGATGTAGAGTAAAGTTGAGAAATAAATTACACAGAAAAAATGCTAAGTGTACCATTAGATTATTCCAGGAATATTTTAACTCCAAAAAATGAGTCACAAAAGTTCACAGTAAAAGTATCATTAACACAAGGTATGTTTTAACACCGTGTGCATTTATTTTAAAGGGTAAGTCATTTTATATCAAATGGCAAATATAATCACCAAAATGGAATCTATCCACTAACGAACATGAAGTAAAGAGAAATGTAAGTACAGAAACATATTTCCCATCCATTTCAGAGTTTCTATGTCTTATAAATCATTTCAACAAAAATCTACAGATATAATTCAAAGTAACTATTAACCAAAGTATTTTAATTAAAATATAATATTTTAACCATTAAACATAATATTCTGGTATAATTAGATTTTCTCATATTGCTAGAATCAGAAGGCATATTTTGTTTATTTTAGTATCTCCTAAATCACTTAGTACATACAGCTCAATACAATTGATTTAATGAAGTAATTCTCTTCCTTTTTTCTGTTAATTTTCTTTTTTGCTTTTGAAATTCAAAGGTCATCCTAAATGAGAAAAAATATAATGGCTTGGCAAACCCATTAAAATTCATCCTTTTCCTCTGAATGTTTTGCTGAATTAATTAATCTATTCATTGGTCGAACATACACTGAATGGAAACTATGTGTTATGATATGCCAGGCAGGCACCATGCAGGAACTGGCATAGAGATGAATAAAACACAAGACTTCTCAAAATATTCACAAGCTAGTGTGGAAGGCACGTGTTAATCAAACCTGTCTTCTAAGTATCTACCATCTGATGTTATCAGAAATTCCATAGTTTCTCCTTTAATCCCTGACCATCCCTCTTTCATTTTAAAACCCAATAACCAAGGGGTAGTTATTGAGTACAAAACGATCATTTTTTAATTATGATATGTTAATGATATTTGCTTCTAAATATCAGGAAAAGAGAGAACTGAGAAAAGGCATTTTAAGTCTATCAAGGTTTTCACTTTTGTTTTTGCCACAAGGACCCGAATTTCCTGAATTTTAGGGTTGAAGTCTTATTCTTTTGATGCATACTTATATGTTCAGCTATTTTTTAAAAGATTTTATTTATTCATTTGACAGAGAGGCAGTGAGAGAGGGAACACAAGAAGGGGGAGTGGGAGAGGGAGAAGCAGGCTTCCCGCTGAGCAGGGAGCCCAATGCAGGGCTCCATCCCAGAACGCCGGGGCCGTGACCTGAGCTGAACGCAGACGCTTAATGACTGAGCCACCCAGGCGCCCCTATATGTTCAGCTATTAATCCAGAAACATTTGTGCAGAGATTCTATGCCCCATTCTGCCGCATAGTTCTTGTGTAAGCTCTGGTCATCAGTCTAGACAACTTCTAAACTCACGTTAAGGTCTAATTTAGAAGTCTTGGCATCCTTTCTTTTCAATGAATCTCAGTAAATTATCAGTCCAATCAACTAGAGTTCATATAAATTGAACCTCAAAAAGTAAGGGATAATAGGGATGCCTGGGTGGCTCAGTCAGTTAAGCATCTGCCTTCAGCTCGGGTCACGATCCTGGGGTTCTGGGTTTGAGTTCTGCATCAGGTTCCCTGCTCAGTGGGGAGCCTGCTTCCCCCTCTGCCTGCCATTCCCCCTGCTCATGCTCACTTGCTTTTACTCTGTGACACATAAATAAGTAAAATCTTTTTTTTTTAATGTAAGGGATAAGAATCATAGCAATTTCTTCCTAAGTGTCTACTTAATCTTTATGCACATTTAACCTTTTGATTAGATTATTTTTATTTTTCAAAGGGTATTAGGATATTGGGAGGAGCTGCTTTTTCAAGGCACACAGAGCACACCTTTGCTTTAAAGCATCAGGTACCTATAAGCCTTTGATTTCTAGGACAGTGGTAGGGAGCACAAAAAATATATGCCTACAGGTGAGTTGTCTCCACATCTAGACACAGGACAACATCTCACTTATATTTAACATTTATTTTTTATTTTGATTCCTGGTACATGAGGACATACTCTGTAATATGTACAGAAAATAATCTGGAAATATTTGGGGAAAACCCTTCAATTTAATGATACCTAGAATAATACATGAGCTCACCCAATAAATATGTACTGAGGGTCTACTGATTTTTTTAAAGATTTATTCATTCATTTTAGAGAGAGAGAGAATGAGCGTGTGTGAGTGGGGGGAGAGGCAGAGGGAGAGGGAGAGAGAGACACTCAAGCAGACTTGTGCTGAGCTTGGAACCCAACACAGGGCTCAATCTCACGACCCTGAGATCACAACCTGAGCTGAAATCAAGAGTCCAATGCTTAACTGACTATGGTACCCAGGCACCCTGTGTCTACTATTTTCGAAGTGCTGGAGGTACAGCAGTGAATATGAGGCCCTAGTTCTAATGGAATGCATATTTTAGTGGTTGGAGACACAAAATTATGAATGAATACATGTAATATGGCAGATGGTGATAAGTGTTTGAAAATAAAAATTAGGATAAGGTAACAGAGGATGAGGGTGGAGAGGATACTGTATAGAGTATTTTATTTTATTTTTTTAATTTTTTATTATGCTATGTTAGTCACCATACAGTCCATCCTTAGTTTTTGATATAGTGTTCCATGATTCATTGTTTGCATATAACACCCAGAGCTCCGTGCAATACCTGCCCTCCTTACTACCCTTCACCGGCCTATCCCAATCCCCCACCTCCCTCCCCTCTGAAGCGCTCAGTTTGTTTCCCAGAGTCCATAGTCTCTCGTGGTTCATTCCCCCTTCTGTTTACCCCCCCTTCATTCTTCCCTTCCTTCACCTACCGATCTCCCTGCTATTTCTTATGTTCCATAAATGAGTGAAACCATATGATAATTTATATAGAGTATTTTAATACAGCACTCAGGGAAGGCCTTTCTGAAAGGTGACCTTCGGGCCACCATCTGAAGTGAAGAGCAAACCGTGACAATGTCTATACTAAGAGCATTCTACATAGAGAGGATAGTAAGATAGGAGCATGTTTTGAGTCAGGATAATCGGCCAGCTATGAGAAGGGTGAGGATGGGGAGAGGGTATTTAAATATTCCTTTGAAGGTTTAGAAAATTACATGATGTATTGGTTTTCTACTGCTGCCATAGTGAATTATCACAAATTTAGTGGCTTAAAACGGCATATATTTATTATATTACGGTTCTGGAAGTCAGAAGTCTAAAAATGGGTCTTGTGGGAGCTAAAATCAAGATGTCTGCAAGGCTGTATTCCTTAATGAAAGCTTTGGAAGAAACCTGTTTCCTTACCTTTTCCAGCTTCTGGAGTCTACTTGCATTCCTTAGTTCATAGTCCCATTCCTCCATACTCAAACCCAGCAACGTGGCATTTCTCTGATCATTTTTCTGTAGTTGCATCCCTCTCTGACCTCTTCTGCCCCTCTCTTCCACTTTAAAAAATATATATTTTAAGTAATCTCTACACCCAACATGGGGCTCAAAATCACAACACAGAACAAAAGTCAGATACTCTACTAAGTGAGCCAGCCAGGTGCTCCCTCCTTCTTCCACTTTTTAAGGACACCTGTGAATTCATTAAGCCCACCTGGATAATCCAGGCTAGCCTCCCTGTTTGAAAGCTAGCTGATTATCATCCTTAATTCCATCTGCAACCTTAATTTCCCTTTTGCTGTGAACTATAACAAAGTCACAGGTTCTGGGGATTGGGACATGGATGTCTTTGAGGAACCATTTCTCAAATATATACATATATATGTATATATGAATATTCACACATGTATACACACATATATACACATCAGAGAGTTGGGAAGACCTTTCTAAGCATGAGAAAAACCCCTGCTACCATATAAGAAAAGATACATTCTGTAATTAAAAATGAAATTTTTCGGGGCACCTGGGTGTCTCAGTTGGTTAAGCATCTGCCTTTGGCTCAGGTCATGACCCCAGGATCCTGGGATCAAGCCCAGTGTTGGACTCTCTGCTCAGTGGGGAGCCTGCTTCTCCCTCTGTCCACCCCCACTCATTCTTTCTCTCTATCTCAAATAAAAATAAAATCTTTAAAAAAAATTTTTTTGAACGAAAACTTTTGGGCAAAAATACAATACACAAAATTAAAATTAGAAGAATTGTATCTTATATGACATATGAAGGATAGTTTTCTTACTAATATGTATTGCAGCACCAACAACCTAAAAGAAAAATGGTCAAAGGACATGAACAGGCAGTTTTCAGAAAAAAGATATACAAATAGATGATAAATATATAAAGAGATGCTAAACACCACTCATACTGTTGCCAGATTTAGCAAATAAAAATACAGGATGCTTAGTTAAATTTGAATTTCAAATAAGGAATGGATACTTCCCAAACATCACAAGGGCCATACTTATACTAAAAATTATTTGTTGTTAACAGAAATTCAAATTTAATTGAGTACCTTTTATCTGACAACTCTACTCATAATGGAAGGAAGTATAAATTAAGGAAGCAATGTGTCCATTTTAATAGCACCTAGCAAAATTAAAAATGGTTGTACCCTGTATGTTTAACCTTGTCTGAGTTCTAAGTCACACTACAACTAGGCAAGAAGTACCTCAGTTAACCCAGTCCCTTAGAGGTCATGGTGCAGAATTAGTTTTGTTGCCGTAAATCTGAGTTACAGTGTACCACAGGTGAGCACCTAGGTACTATGTTGCACACCAAAATGCAATTTTTCTTGTTTGCTCTGTCAGAAAAAACAGGCTCTGCTTCGGTATTCTGCAGGTACTGGAATTCATTTGGAACATAGATCCATGTTCTTTTTTTTTTTTTAAGATTTTCTTCATTTGAGAGAGAGAGAATGCACAAGTGGGGGGCAGAAGCAGAGGGAGAGGGAGAAGCAGACTCTGCACTGAGCAGGGAGCCCAACACAGTGCTCGATCCCAGGATCCCAGGACCCTGAGATCATGACCTGAGCCAAAGGCAGACTCTTAACCGACTGAGCCACCCAGGCGCCCCTAGAGCCGTGTTCTTAACCCCAGCCTGGGTGCTTGACTTCTAAAAGCCCTTACCTAATCTTATCAACTCTCTCATCTTTGGGGCTGAATTCTTTTCACTATGTCCCAAAGATTTCTTACTGTGTCTTGCTCCACTTGAGACATTATGACCTGGAACCAAAAAAAGCTGAAGTTTTTATTGCCTTACAATCAAGCATTGTTATCAAGGGAACATGGGCTTGGTTTAAAGTGAGCTTCTGACACGTGTCTGGATGGCTCAGGCAGTTGGGCATACAACTCTTGCTTTCGGCTCAGGTCATGATCTCAGGGTCATGAGATTGAGCTGTACATTGGGCTCAGTGGGGAGTCTGCTTGAGATTCTGTCTCTCCCAGGGTGCCTGGGTGGCTCAGTCTGTTAAGCAACTGCCTTCAGCTCAGGTCATGATCTCAAGGTCCTGGGATGGAGCCCTGCATGGGCTCTTTACTCAGTGGGGAGTCTGCTTCTCCCTCTCCCTGTGCGCCTCCCCCTGGCTCATGCTCTGTCTCTCTCTGCCTCTCTCTCTCTCAAATATATAAATAAAATCTTTAAAAAAAAAAAAAAGATTCTCTCTCTGCCCCTCCCTCCCCACACTCTCTCTTTCTCTCTCTCTCTAAAAAAAAAATAAAGTGAGCTGCTGAAGTGAAACGTATGCCCATTGATTAGTAACTCCCCATTTCAGTTACAAAGATGAATAAACTCTAGAGAGTTGCTGTAGAATATCGTACCTATAGTCAACAATAATGTATTGTACACTTAAGAAATTGTTAAGAGGGTAAATCTCATGTTAAGTGTTTTTACCACAATAAAATATAGTTAAAAAATAATAAAGTGAGCTTCTGAGTGTTGTAGCCACTCATACATTTTGCATGTCATATTTAGCTGAAGAAGGACTTTCACGGACTTATTACATAGGACAGGAAACAGCCAGAAAACTATGAGAACAGAGGCAAAAGTATAATCATAACCCTGCAATTCACTGGGAAAACTATTACTGCTGGTAGTAGTAAAACCTTGCCAGATTGGGAAGGTGTATCTATGTTAATTTTTTTTAAAGATTTTCTTTATTTATTTGTCAGAGAGAGAGAGAGCAGCAGAGCGAGAAGCAGATTCCCCACTGAGCAAGGAGCCCAATGTGGGACTCAATCCCAGGACCCTAGGATCATGACCCGAGCCAAAGGCAGATGACTAACTGACTGAGCCACCCAGGTGTCCCAGGTGCATCTACTTTAAAAAGGAAAGCCCATCAAGAGTAAGCTGTAGGAGCTTCTGTGTTGTTATATACTCAGAAGCATTGTTAGCAGAGCCTCTCTGACTATGCAAAATAAATTGACAGATAAGTGAATTGGGAGGTACAAGATGTTTCCAGGACCTTATCATCTAAAGCAACTGAGGTTTTAAGAAAAATAGTAATTTATGGAATAATCCTAGGCCTTTTCAAAGGCCAAGATAAGTTATCACAAAATGAAAAAGTAGGTGTGATAGAGATAACAAAGTAGTAAGAGCCTTGATAAATAAAGAGCTCTAAAAATCAAGTGTTAACAATTGAATACGTCTGTGTGTTACTGTTTGCTATTTTACATCCATTCTTTTCTCTTTTCTGCCCTGCTTGGTATTCTGAGGTGCTAACCTATGAGAAACATATCATTAAGACTCCCTTAAAAGCTGGTTCCAGTTGAGTTCAGCCAGTAGGACACAGTGGTACAAGAGCTGAGTTCAGGAGAAAAATTAATCTCCACTCTGTTTACCTTGGAGTGGCTGGGTCCCTAAAGAATTCCTTCAACAACTACATTTGGGAAACCATCACATGCTTTAGGCCAAGATGTATGGATACCCCAGGGAACAATAACACAGATTAGTAGGATATGTGCTTGACTCTTTAGAGTCTGTCTTCCTGAAAGTCATACAATTTTCTGCCCTCAGTAAAGAGGGCAAGTTCTACACATTTCACAAACCAAAACATAGTTGGGACAGTTCCTCATTTTCGATAATTTAATTTGGTAACTTTTCAGTTCGAAGGCTTTAGTATTTAGTTTCTACCATGTATAGAAAGGATTTATGGAGCTTTAAACAGTTGTCAGGTTTTTATGCAGGGCATTATATTTGCCATACTTTTTTGTACAAAACCTTTTCTTCCACTTAATAAAAATTATTTCTTAAAGATGAAGCATCCCTGATCCAAGCTTCTCCTCCCTTTAAAAAATGAACATAATGAGGACTCCTGTGGTCTGACCAGGACAGGCATGTTCTCACATGGAGAAAGGTGGGCCTCACAACAGCCCTCCCCTCATGCCACCACTGTAGCACCCAAGTCTTTCTTGTGGAATTGGTCCATTTTACCAGAGATGGAAGAGGAGAGGGCTAGAGTAGTTTAGGAAAGGTGGTGATTGTTAATATCTTATATCCCATCTACTACTAAAATTAATTATCTTATACATAAAACATGGATAAAAAGGATAAAAGAAACCATTAAGAAGGGGGGTGATAAGTGTACAAAAATTGAGAAAACTACTGTATTACATTTAGTTCCACACCTTTGTAGAGTTAAAAAAGTGGAGAGAAATATAGCTCTCCCCACCCGAATGTTGAAAAGCAGGGATGTTTTTCATGAATAAGGAGACCTGTATTTTGCTCCTCACCTGCTACCGATCTGGAACTAGTTACCTGACAATCTGAGCTTAATATTTGCATCAGGATAGTGGATCACAGTAAAGGCTCAATTTCTATAGGCTGCAAAAGATTATTGCAAGGGGAAAATAATCAAATGTAGAAAAAATATTTTGTGAATTGTAAAATGCTGTATAAGTGGGAATCATTAACTGAACTGTAGGTAGGAGATACCAAGTGTTCCTTGACCCTCATTTCTAAGAAAAAATTGTATTATGTGAGTATTTTTATAAAGGACATTAAGTCAGGATTGTAAAGGCAGTTTTGAAGAAGATATAGAAATGTTTTTCAACTGATTGATCCTATGTTGAGCAACATATAAGCATAGTGCTTAATGAAATCGCAGATGTTTGAGGTGAAATTGAAAACTATGACAATGAATAAATGAATATGTTGATTGTGTATGCATGTATATGTGTGTATATATGTACACGTATATTCATATGTATGTGTATTTATATGTACATATGAATAAATGATTATGTGTTGTGAGCGGGAGCATATAGGCTTATTTGGATATTCCTCAATCAGCTAGATGCCTTGAAATTATTTTGGCCCTTTAGGATAAAAAGTGCTGTGATACCTTCTTAATGTTTGTTTCTTGTTGTGATTTATCCCTTCCAGGACAATGTATTTGTGTAGAAGAGAAAATGCAGTGTTTTTCTTTTTTAAAATATATGTCAATAAAGTTCTGATGTTGAAATTAGCCATAACACTATATATGACTATCACAATGTTATGTTTCTATTAAAATAAAATTCTGTAGAGCTTTCTAGAATGGCATTCTTTCTTTGTAACAGCCAGGTTATCAGCACTGTTGTTATAAGTTAATAATTTTTGACTCTCCAGTGTGTCTGTGTTATTGCCCTAGGTATTTGGGAAGAGGACACAGAGATTAATTAGAAAAGTCACGTCCCTGTCCTTGCAACCTACATTTTTTAAGGCAACATCAATATAGTCTCACTATGAATAAAAGAAACAAGATTGAACAAGATATGGACACATTGATTTCATTTCTTAGTGTCTAAAAGACTCACTAAGAGTAATGAGGTTTTTAAGAAAGAGCATTAACTATTTCAAGCCACACTGGAGTTCTCATGGAAAATAGCTGATAAAATTATGCCCTGAGATGCCTAACTTAGCCTGTTGTTTTATCATTTCTTCAACAAATATTTGTTTCTATGTTGCCAGGCATTTTTACTAGCACTGGGAGTACAATAGTGGAAAAAGAAAAGACAAGGTTCCTGCTTACATGCAAACTTATGTTATAGAATTGGATACTGAAAATAAATAAACAAATAAATGAAGAAGATTGCTTAAGATAGTGTTGTTACAAAGAAAACATACCTGAAGATGAGTTAGTAATGGTGTGCAAGTGAAAGTTTAAGCATGAGAAAGCATGAAACTTCACCATAATAATTTGGAAATGCATTTAAATAAGCACACTGATAAGAATCAATATGCTAATATTAAACCTTATTGGTAAATGAGTTTTTAAATGAGGTATTATATTTATCTACTAGCTGAGTAGAAAAATCAGTCTTTACTCACTGTTGGCAAGGATTCAGTGAAGCTGGGAACCCCCTCAAGGCTATTGGCAGATTTCTCAGCAGAAATCTACAGGAGAGTGGCATGATATATTCAAAGTACTAAAAGAAAAAATCTGCCAACCAAGAATACTTTACCTGGCAAAGTTGTCCTTAAGAAATGAAGACAAGATAAAGACTTTCCCAAATAAAACAAAAGCTGAAAGGAGGGCCTGGCCTGCTCAGTTGGTAGAGCATGTGACTCTTGATCTTGGGGTCATGAGTTCAAGCTTCAGATTGGGCATAGAGCTTACTAAAAAGAAAATGCTGAGGGAGTGCCTCACTACTAGACCTGCCTGAAAAGAAATACTGAAAGGAGTTCTTCATGCTGAAATGAAAGGAGGCTAATTAATAATGTGAAAACATAAAAATATACGTCACAATGAACCAGTAAGAATATAGTCAAATTCAGAATACTCTAAAATTGTGATATGATGGTGTGTTAAACAATTAATACTAACGTAAAGGTTAAAGGACAGGGAGTTAAACTGTAGCTAAAATAATTTGTTAAGGAATACACAATATAAAAAGATATAATTATGACATTAACAAAATAAAAGGGTGGGAGTAGAAGGGGAGAGTAAAAGGTAAGTTTTTGTATGCAATCAATGTTAAGTTGTTATCAATTTAATATAGAGTATCTATACAATGCTTTATTGGAGACACAAAGCAAAAACCTATAGTAGATACACAAAAGATAAAGGGAAGGTGATCAAAGCAGACCATGATGGAAAATTACCAATTTACAAAGAAAGACAGCAAGAGAGGAAAAAAGGAACAAGGGAACTACATAAAAGCCAGAAAACAGTAAGATGGCATTAGTAAGTCCTAACCTATCAATAATTATTTTAAACATTAATGGGTTAAATTCTCCAATCAAAAGGCATAGAGTATCTGGCTGGATTAAAAAAAAAAAAAAAGACCCAGCTATATGTTACCTTTAAGAAAGTCACTGCAGCTTTAAGGACAGACATAGGCTCAAAGTGAAGGTATGGTAAAAGATATTTCATGCAAGTGGGAACCAAAAGCAGGGGTAGCTATACTTTATTAGACAAAACAGACTTTAACTCAAAAGCTGTAATGAAACAAAGAAGGTCATTGTGTGATGTAAAAGGGTCAATTCATCAAGGAGATATAACAATTAAAAATATATGTACACCCAACATCAGAGCACCAAGATACATTAAACAAATACTAACAGATCTGAAGGGAGAAATAAACAACAATACAGTAATTGTAGGGGATGTCAATACTCCACTTTCCACAATTGATAGCTCATCTGGACAGTGTACCAATAAGGAAATGTTGGACTTGAGTTACACTCTAGTCCAAATGGGATGAGCAGACATATGCAGAACATTCCATACATCAACTACAGAATGCATAGTCTACTCAAGCACAACATAACATTCTCTAGGAGAACATGTTAGGGCAGAAAACAAATCTCAGCAAATTTAAGAAACCTGAAATCACACCAAGTATCTTTTCCAAAAATAATGGTATGAAATAAGAATTCAAAAATACGTGAAAAAGTGGAAAATTCACAAATATGTGCAAATTAATCAACACATTCCTGAAAAACCAATGAGTCAAAGAAGAAGTCAAAAGGGAAGTTTTCTTAAAATCTTGAAATAAATGAAAATGAAAATAAAACATACGAGACCTGTGGGATCCTGCAAAAGTAATTCTAAGAAGGAAGGTTTTTTTTAATTTTAATTTTATTTTTTTAAATGCTTATGTAAATTCCAGTTAGTGAACATACAGTGTAATATTAGTTTCAGGTGTACAATATAGTGATTCAACACATCCATACATCACCCGGAGCTCATCACAAGTATACTCTTTAATCCCCATCACCTGTTTAACACATCACCCCCCACCTCCCTTCTGATAACCATCGGTTCATTCTCTATACTTAAGAATCTGTTTCTTGGTTTGCCTCTCTCTCCCTCTCTTTTATTCCCTTTGCTCATTTATTTTGTGATATATATATATATATATATATATATATATAAAATTTAAAATCTATTAACCAAGTCGTACACCATTAGTTTTTGATATAATGTTCAATGATTCATTAGTCGAATATAACACCCAGTCCTCATTTATTTTATTTCTTAAATTCTACATATGAGTGAAATCATATGGCACTTGTCCTTTATGACTTACTTTGCTTAGCATAATATACTCTAGCTCCATCCATGTCATTGCAAATGGTAAGGTTTCATTATTTTGATGGATGAGTAGTATTCCATTGTGTATGTGTATACCTCGTCTTCTCTATCCATTTATCAGTTGATGGACATTGGGCTCTTTCCATAGTTTAACTATTGTTGATAATGGTGCTATAACTATCAGGGTGCATATACACCTTTGAATCTGTATTTTTGTATCCTTTGTCTAAATACCTAGTAGTGCAATTGCGGAATCATAGGGTAGTTCAATTTTTAACTTTTTGAGGTACCTTCATAGTGTTTTCACAGTGATTGCACCAGTTTACATTCCCAGCAGCAGTGCACGTGGGTTCCCCTTTCTTGAAATCCTCACCAACACTTGTTATTTCTTGTGTTGTTGATTTTAACCATTCTGAGAGTGTGAGGTGAAATCTCATTGATCTCCTTGTAGCTTTGATTTGCATTTCCCTGATGATGAGTGATGTTGAGCAATTTTCACGTGTCTGTTGCCATTTGTATGTCTTCTTTGGAGAAATGTCTCTTCATGTCTTCTGCCCATTTTTAATGGATTATTTGTTTTTTGGGTGTTGAGTTGTGTAAGTTCTTTATATATTTTAGATACTACCCTTTTATCAGATAAGTCATTTGCAGATATCTTCTCCCATTCTATTGGTTGCATTTTAGTTCTGTTGATTGTTTCCTTCACTGTTCAGAAGCTTTTTATTTTGATGTAGTTCCAATAGTTTATTTTTGCTTTTGTTTCCCTTGCCTCAGGAGACGTATCTAGAAAGAAGTTGCTACAATTAATGTCAAAGAACTTACTGCCTGTGTTCTCTTCTAGGATTTTTATGGTTTCAGGTTTCACATTTGGGTACTTAATCCATTTTGAGTTTATTTTTGTGTATGGTGTAAGAAAGTGGCCCAGTTTCATTCTTTTGCATGTAGCTGGCCCGTTTTCCCAACACCATTTGTTGAAGAGACTGTCTTTTTCCTATCAATAGTCTTTCCTGTTTTGTTGAAGATTAACCATATAATCGTGGGTTTATTTCTGGGTTTTCTATTGTATTCCATTGTTCTGTGTGTCTATTTCTGTGCCAGTACCATTCTGTTTTGATCACTACAGCTTTGTAATATAACTTGAAGTCTGGAATTGTGATGCTTCCAGCTTTGCTTTTCTTTTTCAGGATTGCTTTGGCTATTCGGGGTCTTTTGTGGTTCCATAAAAATTTTAGAATTGTTTGTTCAAGGTCTGTGAAAAATGCTGGTGGTATTTTGATAAGGATTGCATTAAATGTGTAGATTTTGGTAGTATAGACATTTTACCAATACTTTTTCTTCAAGTCTATGAGCATGTAATGTCTTTCCATTTCTTTGTGTCGTCTTCAATTTCTTTCATCCATGTTTATTTCGGAGTATAAGTCTTTCACCTCTTTGGCTAGGTTTATTCCTAGATATCTTATTGTTTTTGGTGCAATTGTAAATGGGATTGATTCCTTAATTTCTCTTTCTGCTGCTTCATTATTGGTGTATAGAAATACAATAGATTTCTGTATGTTGATTTTGTATCCTGTGACTTTACTGAATTCATTTATCAGTTCTAGCATGTTTTTGGTGGAGTGTTTCAGGTTTCCTATATATAGTATCATGTCATCTGCAAATAGTGAAAGTTTTACTTCTTCCTCACCAATTTGGATGTCTTTTATTGCTTATTTGGTTTGGTAGTATTTTATTAAGGATTTTTAAATCTGTGTTTATCAGAGAAATTGGCCTGTAGTTCTCTCTCTCTCTCTCTTTTTGTGGTGTCCTTTTCTAGTTTTGGTATCAGGGTAGTGCTGGCCTCATAGAATGAATTTGGAAACTATTTTTTTGGAATAGTTTGAGAAGTATAGGTATTAACACTTCTTTAAGTGTTTGGTAGAATTTGCCTATGAAGCCATGTTGTCCTGGACTTTTGTTTGTGGGGAGTTTTTTGATTACTGATTCAATTTCTTTCTTTTTTTTTTATACAATTACTGATTCAATTTCTTTGCTGGTTATCAGTCTGTCTTAATTTTCTATTTCTTCCTGTTTCAGTTTTGGTAATTTATCCATTTCTAAGAATTTTTCCATTTCTTCTAGGTTGTCCAATTTGTTGGCATAATTTTTTATAATACAATTTTATAACTTTTTTTGTATTTCTATGGTGTTGGTTCTTATTTCTCCTCTCTCATTTGTGATTTTATTTGGGTTCTTTCTTTTTTCTTTTTGATATGTTTGGCTAGAGCTTTATCAATTTTATTAATTTTTTTCAAAGAACCAGTTCCTGGTTTCATTGATCAGTTCTATTGTTTTTTATTTCTATATTATTTATTTCTGCTCTAATCTTTATTATTTCCTCCCTTCTGCTGGCTTTAGGCTTTATTTTTTGTTCTTTTTCTAGCTTCTTTAGGTATAAGGTTAGGTTGTTCATTTGAGAGATTTCTTACTTCCTTGAGGTAGGCCTGTATTGCTATGTACTTCCCTCTTAGAACCATTTTTGCTGCATCCCAGAGGTTTTGGACCATTGTGTTTTCATTTTATTTGTTTCCATGTATTTTTTATTCTCTTCTTTATTTACTGGTTGACCCATTCATTGTTTAGTAGCATGTATTTGTGGTCTTTCCAGTTTTTTTCTTGTGGTTGACTTCTAATTTCATAGTGCTGTGGTCAGAAAAGTTGAATGGTATGACTTATATCTTCTTAAATTTGTTAAGGCCTGTTTTGTGGCCAAATATGTGATATATTCTGGAGAATGTTCCATGTGCAGTTGAATGTGTATTCTGCTGTTTTAGGATAGAAAGTTCTGAATATATCTTTTGAGTCCATCTGGTCCGGTGTGTCATTCAAAGCCATTGTTTTAAGAAGGAAGTTTATAGATATAAACACCTTCATTAAAGAGGACCTCAAATAAACAATTTTATACCTCAGGAAAGTAGAGGGGCACCTGGGTGGCTCAGTCAATTAAGCATCTACCTTCGGCTCAGGTCCTTATCTCGGGGTCCCGAGATAGAACCCCACACTGTGCTCCCTGCTCATCAGGGAGTCTGTTTCTCCCTCTCCCTCTGCCCCTCCCACCCCATTTGTGCTCACTCTCACTCTCTCTCTCTCAAATAAATAAATACAATCTTAAAAAAAAGGAAAAGAACAAGCTAAGCCTTGGTTAGCAGAAGGAAGGGAATAACAAAGATCAGAGCAGAAATAGAGGCCAGAAACAGAATAGATAAAGATCAACAAAATCCTTCTATTTGTGACAACATGGATGGAGCTTGAGAGCATTATGCTAAGTGAAATAAGTCAGACAGAGAAAGACAAATATTATATGATCTTATTGATATATGGAGTCAATCTAAAAAAGCGGAACTCACAGAAACAGAGATTAGAGTGGTAGTTACCAGGGACTGGGGAGTGGTAGATATGGGGAGATGGTGGTCAAAGGGTACAAACTTCCAATTATAAGATGCATATATTCGAGATCTAATATACAGCATGGTGATTACAATTAAGAATATTGTATTTTATATTTGAAATTTGCTAAGAGAATAAATCTTAAATATTCTCACCACACACACAGAAAAGGTAATTACATGAGGTGGTGGAATTGTTAACTAACCTTATCATGGTAATTATTTAGCAATATATACCTGTATCAAATCATCCTATTATATACCTTAAACTTTTATAATGTTATATGTCAGTTATATCTCAAGAATGCTGGAAATGAAAAAGAATTCAGTGAAACTGGTATACCTTTATTGGTGGTGGTATAAATTGATATAACTCTATTGGGAAATAAATTGGCAATATTAATTAAGCCATAAAATATACATGCCTTTTGACTCAGTAATTTTGTTACTAGGAATGTAGTCTAAATAATCAAAAATAAAAAAGAAAATATCTAAATCCAACTATGTATATTGCTGCATTGTTTGTAACAGGAACAAATGGATCATGTTTGAGATGTCCAACCAGAAGAAAATGGGTAAATAAATTATAGCACATCTGTACTGAATATTATGCAGTTAGTGAATATGGTGATTAACAACATTTTGGCATAAGGCTCATAATTTAGAGCCTTAATTGGACTGACTCAGTGACATTTTAATGGCATTTAATATGTTCTAAATTCAGCACATGAAACTTCTCTTCTCTACCTCCCGTTTTGGTCATCCCTAAACAACATGTATTCTCCCTTTATTCCTTGTAATGATTAATGCCACCGCCATCCACTCAGGCATCTAAGCTAGAAACTTGAAAATTATTTTCAATTCCTCTGTCCTTGTCATCCTTATAATTGATCAGACATCTATACTTCTTGCAATGCACATTTTTTTCTTTGCATCTACTTTGAATCAGGCCTTCATTGTCTCTCAAAAGGACTTTTAAAATAGTCTATTGTTTTCTTTGGTTTCCCAGTCTAGGTTTTCATTCTCTGATTCTTCAAAAAACCTTCTATCAATCTTTGTACTAAAATATAAATTTCATTATGCCATTCCCTGGTTCGAAATCCTTCAGTGACTTTTCATTCTCTGTAAGAGATTTTCTTAGTACATGATTCTAATCTCTGCACAATTTGACCCAAAGGCGGGAGCATGCTGGAACTTGTTCATACCAGCTTTCAGGAGCCCATTATGAGCATCTCTTCTCAATTCTGTGTTCACTGACATATGTTGGAAGCTTGAAATTGGCCATGGTGAGAATATTTTATACCACATAAATTGACCAATCCTGTATATCAGGGCTTTCTAGAGAGCTGGGTGTTAATTTATGAGCACACCATTGCTCCAACCTGTTTTCCCAGTTTTATCTCTCATTCTACATTTCCAGTGAAATCTCTTCCTTGTTCATTCCACTCTTTTTTCCATTACTTATCTCTCCTAATTCTTGGCCTTTGCTCAATCTGTTCAATTTCTCAGGAACGCTCTCCTCCTACCCCTGGTCCTTACCTATCTATGAAAATAAGATCCAAGTCAAATCCTTCATCCATGAATGTTACAAGATACCCCTCCCAACCACCAACCTGAAATGTATCTCTCCCTCTATACTCACAGAGCCCTTTTCCCTCTGATAAAAGCAAGTAGAGTTTTTGGTATTATTTGATGCTTAATTGTGCACATAGCTGCTTCCTTTATTAAGTGTGTGAATACTTGTTCAGCCTAAACAGTTAGACAGTTTTATACTCATCCTGCTTTCCTCCACAGCACGCAACAGAATGCTTTGTACCATAGAAAGTCATTAATAATAATAAAATAATAATAATTAAATTGGACTGAAAAAAGATGGCTCATGATCGTGTGGTACAAATACTTGAAAATATTCTAAATGACTTCTGAATCTTCAAAATGGTTGAAACAGAACAAATATTCACTTATTAAAACTGTACATTGATCATTTCCTTATGGATTCCAATAGCATATTTTTCAACTTTCATGTTGCAATGGGATATTAAATATTTTTAGTGAACTTGCTAAAGAATTCTTTATATCACAAGATATTTTTCATAAGCAATTTAGCATTTATCCAGGCTCATTCATTCAGTAAATAATATTGGCATCTACTAAGTGCCATATACTCTTCTGGGTGCTGTTGGTGAGGCAGGTGCAAATAAAACAAAATTCTTAATGCAAGGAGGTCATATTTTAATGGGTAGAGACAGACAGTGAACACACTAAATATACAGTGTGTCAGATGGCAGTATATGTTACAGAGAAAAATAAAATGAGAAAGGGGCATAGTGCATGCCAGGGGTGGAGAAACAGTTACAGTTTATTTTTAAAAAAATTTTCCAGCTTTATTGAGGTATAATTGTCAAATAAAATTGTAATATATTTAAAGTGTACAATGTGATGATTTGATATACGTATACATTGTGAAAGGATTTCCACAATAAAGTTAATTAACACATCTGTCACCTCATATAGTTATCTTTTTTTTTATTGGTTGAGAACACTTAAGAACTCCATTAGCAAATTTCAGTTGTACCTTACAGTATTATCAACTCTGGTCATAGGATGGGTCAAGAAAGTTTTCTCTGATAAGGTGAAATCTGAGCAGAGACCTGGAAGAGGTGAGGTATCTGGAGGAAGAATTTTCTGGTTGGAGAGAACAGCAAATACTAACATTCTGAGGAGGGAACACAACAGACTTGTTCTAGAGAAGGTAAGACCAATGTGACTAAAGCATAGTATGGAAGAAGAAGAGTAGTAGATGAGGTCAGAGAGGAAAAGAGGGGCAAAGACAGGAGGTAGGGCAAATCATGTAGGACCTTTCAGGAAATTTTAAGACTTTGGCAAGTCAGGTCAGATAACAACCACCTCCGGGTTGGGCTTGTTTCCAGGGAACTGTGAGATGGAACAAATACTCACAGTGCTCAGAGGTTGGACCTTCTTGTGGAGCTCCAAATCCAGGTGACACCCTCCAGTGGCTACAAGACATGCTAATTTTCGCAGCTATTATGATTCCTAGGCTCTTGGTTTACATGACTACCACAGAGCTGCAGAGAAGAGGATTGGAGGAACCCAAGTTAAAATTCTACAAACTGCAATTTTTACCAAGGTTCAACAGATTTTTTTGGATAAACCCTTAGATTGTTGCAAGTCTTTGGTTAATTCCCAGAGTTCTGAAAAAGTTGATTTTGACAATTTTGCCAGCACAGTAGTTCTCCACTTCCCTTATCCACAGGGGATACAGTTCAAGACCCCCAGTGCATACCTGAAACTGTGGATAGTACTGAACCTTATGTAGACTGTGTTTTTCCTATACATACATATCTCTGATAGAGTTAAATTTATAAACTAGGCACGGGAAGAGACGAACAACAACTAAAATGGAACAATTATAGCAATATTTGTAATAAAAGTTATGTGATTGTGGTCTCTCTCTCAAAATATGTTATTGTATGTACTCATTCTTCTTGTGATGGTGTGAGATGATAAAATGCCTACATGAGGACACGAAGTGAGATGAATGCTGTAGGCATTGTGACATAATGTTAGGCTATTAACAGCAGAGGATCATCTGCTTCCAGGCCATGGTTGACTGTGAATAACTGAGACTGAGGAAAGCGAAATTGTGGATAAGGGAGGACTTCTGCATTTTCATTGCTTTTATGGAGGAGCAGATTATGGTGGTTCTCATTTAACCATTTGGGAAGTCTTCATTTGTTCTACTAGGTACTTAGAGTGTAGGGCTTAAATTGCCAACCATCTTTGTGGATTTGTGTACTTATCTTTTCACTTCTGTCAGATCTTGCTTCATGTATTGACCTTTTTATCAATGTGAAATGACTTTCCTTATCCTTGATTATAGTCCTTGTTCCAGTGTCTGTTTTTTCTGACATTAATATAACTTCTACAACTTTACTTTGATTAGTATTTGTATGGTATACATTTTTTCCATACTTCTGTTTTTATTTTGTCTGTGTTGTTATATTTAGAGTGGGTTTCTTGATCCATTCATCTATGGATGGACACATGGGTTAGTTCTGTATCTTGGCTGTTATAAATAATGTGGCAATAAACATAGGGGTGCATATATCCTTTTGAATTAGTGTTTTCGTTTTCTTTGGGTGAACACCCAGTAGTGGAATTACTGGATCATATGATATTTCTGTCTTTAAAAATGATTTTATTTTAATCCCAGTATAGTAAACATATAGAGTTATATTAGTTTCAGGTGTAAAATATAGTGATTCAACAACTCCATATATTACTCAGTGCTCATCAAGATAAGTGTACTCTTCATCCCCTTCACCTATTTTACTCATTCCCCCACCCACTTTCCCTCTGATAACCATCTGTTTGCTCTCTATAGTTAAGAGTCTGTGTTTTGGTTTCTCTCTTTTGTTTTGTTTCTTAAATTCCACATATAAGTGAAATAATGTGGTATTTGTCTTTCTCTGACTGGCTTCATTCACTTAGCATTATACTCTCTAGATCCATCCATGTTGTTGCAAATGGCAAGATTTCATTCTTTTTGATGGCTAAATAATATTCCTGTGTGTGTGTGTGTATGTATCACATCTTTATCCATTCATCTTTTGATAGACACTTGGGCTGCTTCCATAATTTGGCTATTGTAAATAATGCTACAATAAACATAGAGGTGCATATATCCTTTCGAATTAGTGTTTTTCATATTCTTTGGGTAAATACCCAGTAGTGTCATTACTGGATCATATGATATTTCTTTTTTTTTAAAGATTTTATTTATTTATTTGATAGAGAGACAGCCAGTGAGAGAGGGAACACAGGCAGGGGGAGTGGGAGAGGAAGATGCAGGCTCCTAGAGGAGAAGCCTGATGTGGGGCTTGATCCCAGAATGCCGGGATCACGCCCTGAGCCGAAGGCTTAACGATTACACCACCCAGGCGCCCCTCATACGATATTTCTATTTTTAATTTTTTGAGGAGCCTCCGTTCTGTCTTCCACAGCAGTTACACCAATTTACATTCCTACTAATAGTGTGCAGAGTTTCCTTTTTCTCCACATTCACCAAAACCTGGATTTCTTGTCTTTTTGATTCTAGCCATTCTGACAAATGTGAGATAATATCTCATTGTGGTTTTGATTTGCATTTCCTAATGATAAGCGATATTGAACATCTTTTTATGTGTCTGCTCACCATCTGGATATCTTCTTTGGAGTGAATATTACTCAGCCATAAAAAAGAATGAGATGTTGTCATTTGAGACAACATGGATGGACCTAGAGGGTATTATGCTACGTGAAATAGGTCAGACAGGGAAAGGAAGGCAAATACCATATTATTTCACTTATATGCAGTATCTAAAACACACACACAAAAAAAAAAACAAAGGAAAAAAAGACAAAGAACAGACTCTTAAATACAGAGAACAAACTGATGGTTGCCAGAGAGGAGGTGGGTAGGCGGATGGGTGAAATCGATAAAAAGGGATTAAGAGGTACAAACTTCAAGTTATAAAATAAATAAGTTATGGGGATGAAAAGTATAACATAGAGAATATTGTCAATAATATTATAATAGCATTGTTTGGTGACCAATGGTGACTATACTTATTGTGGTGAGCATTGAGTAATATGTAGAATTGTTGAATCAATATATTGTACACCTGAAACTAATATTACATTGTATTTAGTTATACTTAAATAAAATTTTTTTAAAAAATAAAGTGAGTTTCTTGTAAATAGCATATGTTTGGGTCTTGCTTTATTATCCAACATGACAAGATGACTTTTAATTGTAGTGTTTACATTTAAATTTAATGTAATTATTGATCACTTTGGGTTTAAACCTTCTTTGTTACTGTTTATTTTCTATTTGTCCCATTTGTTCTTTGTTTCATTTTTCCTCTTTCTTTTCTTTCTCCTGGACAATTTTGTATGGTTCCATTTTCTCTCCACTTTTTGCTTGTTAGCTCCTCCAGTCCATTTTTTAAAATTTATTTTTTGGTTGCCTTAGAGTTACACCATAACATTTTTTGGTTGCCTTAGAGTTACAACATAACATTTTTTTAAAGATTTTTTTATTTATTTACTTGACAGAGAGACAGCCAGCTAGAGAGGGAACATAAGCAGAGGGAGTGGGAGAGGAA
>NC_048238.1:104442751-104443857 GCF_002007445.2 Ailuropoda melanoleuca | reverse complement strand
TTCTTGTAAATAGCATATGTTTGGGTCTTGCTTTATTATCCAACATGACAAGATGACTTTTAATTGTAGTGTTTACATTTAAATTTAATGTAATTATTGATCACTTTGGGTTTAAACCTTCTTTGTTACTGTTTATTTTCTATTTGTCCCATTTGTTCTTTGTTTCATTTTTCCTCTTTCTTTTCTTTCTCCTGGACAATTTTGTATGGTTCCATTTTCTCTCCACTTTTTGCTTGTTAGCTCCTCCAGTCCATTTTTTAAAATTTATTTTTTGGTTGCCTTAGAGTTACAACATAACATTTTTTTAAAGATTTTTTTATTTATTTACTTGACAGAGAGACAGCCAGCTAGAGAGGGAACATAAGCAGAGGGAGTGGGAGAGGAAGAAGCAGGCTCCCAGAGGAGGAGCCTGATGTGGGGCTCAATCCCACAACGCCAGGATCACACCCTGAGCCGAAGGCAGACGCTTAACGACTGCGCTACCCAGGCGCCCCTACAACATAACATTTTAACATATATTATCTAGCTTTAAATAATACTATGTTACATCAAGTATTGTGAAAGAACCTGACAATAATATATTTCTGTTTTCCACCTTCCTGGGGGGGGGTTGGTGCTATTTATTTTATTTTATTTTTTAAAGATTTTATTTATTTATTTTAGAGAGAGAGAGAGAGAGCTCACAAGCAGGGGGAGCAGCAGAGGAAGAGGGAGAAGCAGACTCCCTATTGAGCAGAGAGCCTGATGCAGGGCTTGATCCCAGGACCCCGGGATCATGTCCTCACCTACAGGCAGATGCTTAACCAACTGAGCCACCCAGGAACCCCTTTTTGATGCTATTTTCATCATAAATTTTATTGTTTTTATTTTTTCAAGTTTTTATTTAAATTCCAGTTAGTTAACATACAGTGTAACATTAGTTTCAGGTGTAGAATTTAGTGATTCATAACTTACATACAACACCCAGTGCTCATCACAAGTGCCGTCCTTAATACCCATCACCTATTTAACACATCTTGCATAAATTTTATTTTAAATCCCACAATATGTTATTATTTTTACTTTAAATGGTCAATTATATTTTAATATGACTTTTTAAACATGAA
>NC_048238.1:104438836-104441213 GCF_002007445.2 Ailuropoda melanoleuca | reverse complement strand
TGTTACTGTTTATTTTCTATTTGTCCCATTTGTTCTTTGTTTCATTTTTCCTCTTTCTTTTCTTTCTCCTGGACAATTTTGTATGGTTCCATTTTCTCTCCACTTTTTGCTTGTTAGCTCCTCCAGTCCATTTTTTAAAATTTATTTTTTGGTTGCCTTAGAGTTACACCATAACATTTTTTTAAAGATTTTTTTATTTATTTACTTGACAGAGAGACAGCCAGCTAGAGAGGGAACATAAGCAGAGGGAGTGGGAGAGGAAGAAGCAGGCTCCCAGAGGAGGAGCCTGATGTGGGGCTCAATCCCACAACGCCGGGATCACGCCCTGAGCCGAAGGCAGACGCTTAATGACTGCGCTACCCAGGCACCCCTACAACATAACATTTTAACATATATTATCTACCTTTAAATAATACTATGTTACATCAAGTATTGTGAAGGAACCTGACAATAATATATTTCTGTTTTCCACCTTCCTGGGGGGGGGTTGGTGCTATTTATTTTATTTTATTTTTTAAAGATTTTATTTATTTATTTTAGAGAGAGAGAGAGAGAGCTCACAAGCAGGGGGAGCAGCAGAGGAAGAGGGAGAAGCAGACTCCCTATTGAGCAGAGAGCCTGATGCAGGGCTTGATCCCAGGACCCCGGGATCATGACCTCACCTAAAGGCAGATGCTTAACCAACTGAGCCACCCAGGAACCCCTTTTTGATGCTATTTTCATCATAAATTTTATTGTTTTTATTTTTTCAAGTTTTTATTTAAATTCCAGTTAGTTAACATACAGTGTAACATTAGTTTCAGGTGTAGAATTTAGTGATTCATAACTTACATACAACACCCAGTGCTCATCACAAGTGCCGTCCTTAATACCCATCACCTATTTAACACATCTTGCATAAATTTTATTTTAAATCCCACAATATGTTATTATTTTTACTTTAAATGGTCAATTATATTTTAATATGACTTTTTAAACATGAGAAAAAACTGCTTTTACCCCACACATTTAGCATTCTTAGGGTTCTTTCTTCTTTTGTATAGTCACAAATTTTTACCTGGTATCATTTTTCTTTAGCTTGAAGAACTTGCTTTAACATTTCTTGTAATGAATACTCTTGCTGAAAATCAGATCCTGAAAAAATAGATGCTGAAAGTTTCTTTATTTTGCCTTCATTTTTGAAAATGCTTTGGTTAGATAAAGAATTCTAGGTTGATAGAGTTTTCTTTTCTTTCAATATTTTGAAGATGTTGCTTTACTTTCTTCTGTCTTCATGATTTCTGATGAGAAGTGTATTGTCATTCTTATCTGTTTCCCATTATATAATTTGTCATTTAACTGGCTGTTTTTAAAATTTCTCATTATTGGGGTGACTGGCTGGCTCAGCCGGTTGAGTGTCCTCCTTAGGCTCAGATTGTGACCCTATCCCAGGTTCCAGGATAGAGCGCTGTGTCATGCTCCCTGCTCAGTGGGCAGTGTGCTTCTCCCTCTCCCTCTTCTCCCCCCCCCACTCGTGTGCATGCTCTGTCTCTCTTGCTCACTCTCAAATAAAGAAATAAAATCTTTTAAAAAATTAAAAATAAAAATAAATTCTCATTATCACTGGTTTTCAGTAATTTGATTATAATGTACCTTGATGTAACTCTCTTTGGGTTTACTTTCCTTAGAGTTCATATTTCTTAGATCTGTGAATTTATAGTTCTCCTCAAATTTAGAAAATTTCCAGCCACTATTACACCTTAATATTGTTTTACAGTTCAGTGATGCTCTATTCATATTTACCATTCATCCTTTTTTCTCTATGTGCCTCAATTTGGATGAATTCTATTGCTATAGCTTCAAGCCCACTGATATCTCCTTTTGCAGAATCTAACTTGCTAATAATTACATCCAGCATATTTTTAATTTCACATGTTTTGTATCTCTACAAGTTTCATTGGGTACTTTTTTCCTCTCCCCCTATTTATGTTCCTATTTAGCAGCATCCTATTTCTGTCTACCATCTTGAGCATATGAAGCATATATACTAATATATGCACATTAGTTATTTTGTTGTCTCTCTGTGCTAGTTCTACCATCTCTGTTGTTTCTGAATTTGTTTCTGTTGGTTGATATTTTTTCTCCTCATTGTAATGGGTTATATCTTCCTGCTCCTTCCCCCCCCACCACTGCTTTAACTTTGTGTCATGAATTTTAATATGGAATATTTTCTTTTCTTTCTTTTTAAAAATTTTTTATTATGTTATATTAGTCACCATACAGTACATCCTTAGTTTTTTATGTAAAGTTCCATGATTCATTATTTGCATATAACACCCAGTGCACCATGCAATGCATTCCCTCCTTAATACCCATCACCAGCCTATCCCAGTCCCCC
>NC_048238.1:104400213-104437748 GCF_002007445.2 Ailuropoda melanoleuca | reverse complement strand
CCCCCCCTTTCTTCTTCCCTTACTTCTCCTACTGATCTTCCTATTTCTTATGTTCCATAAATGAGTGAATCTGGTTTCCTACTGCTTAAAGCAGGAGGGTCAATCCAGTTCTCGACATTTAGGTTTTAAGATCTGTCTGGCTGCTGCTATGTGGAGAGTAGACTGAAGGGAAGAAAAGATGCAACAGGGAGACCAATTAGGAAGCTGTTTTGCAAAAATTCAGGCTAGATAAGATGATGGCTTGGATATGGGTGGCAGGAGTGTAGGTTGAGGGGAGTGGTCACAGTTTGGATATACTTTGAAGATAGAGGCAATAGGATTTCCTTGCAGAATTAGTGTGAGTTATGAGATACAGAGGAATCAAGAAAGACTAAACTGTTAACATTTATTTTCTCATTTATTTCATGGTTATTAGTTTGCTTGGGGTTTCTAGCTTTCTATAACTTTGGTCACTTATTTTCTTAAAATATTGTCCATTTGATTGAGATTTTGAAATGTATTAGCATAGAGTTATAAATATTCTTTACTTTTTCAAATCTCTGTGTAATTATACGCACTTTTTCATTTCTTTAAAACTGTATAGTGTTTTTTTTCTCTAATATTTTCAACTGGATTGCCAAGGGTGTGACTATTTTTTTATTGAAGTATAATTGACATATAATAATCTGTTAGTTTCATGTGTACAACATGGTGATTCTACATTTGTATACATTGTGAACTAATCACTACGATAAGTCTAGTTACTATCTGTCACCATACAAAGTTGATACAAAACTATTGACTGCATTCTCTGTGCTGTACATGACATCCTCCTGACTTATTTATTTGATAACTGGAAGTTTGTACCTCTTGATCCTCTAAAACATTTTATTTTTATGAAGTCCACACATGTGGCTAGTGGCTATGACTATTTTAACTCAAATCTGCTACACGGAAAAGTTATTAATTGCAGTAGAATGAGGAGTCCACAATATGATGTGGGAAACTTCATCATAGATATAGTCAGTAAAATTATGTCCTATCAATATGTAGATTCATTCTAGAAATGTTTTTGAGCAAACTATATATCCAGAATTTTGGAAGAGAAAGGCAACAAAAACAAAAATCTTATATGCGTATAGCACTTTGTAGCTTATACAATGAACATTCACATTATTTTCTTTGATTATCTTAACTACAATGTGAAAAAACCCTCATCAGTGTTTTACAAGGTAGAAATTATGACCCAGAATGGTAAATTCCTTTGCCTAATATCATATATAGAAATGCCAAAGCCTATTCTTTTTCCCCCCCGATGATATTCTTTTTGTATAAGGAAGTTATGTATATGCTGATGTGTGTATGTATGCGGGGAGGTGGCAGAGTGTTTGTAGGTATTTATAGTTTTCTTGTGTTTTTGCCATTAAATTTGGATTGGGATTATGGCTTATAGAACTGCAGTAAGGCTGAAAATAAAAGATGTCTGATGCTGTATAACATAATTTTCATGCATTATACCCTCCTGAAATTTCTACTCTGTTTTCATTTTTTTATTTAAAAAAACTTACCTATCATAAAATGCTTTTTGAATATTAAATTCCTAATTAGGCATAATGAAGCTATTTGTCATGAAGTTGGAGTAATTTAAAATAATTATTTAAACCTCCACTTTATATGTGTTTATTTCCCCATAGATCTGAATGGGGATATTTGTAAGTGAAATGAAAAGAACACAAATTATTTTGAAGCATATTAGAGTAAAATATGATTCTGATGACAGAGAACAGTGTAAAATAAAAGGAGAAAAATCTGCTTGATTTTTATCCGCTCTCTATATACATTTGTTCTTACTAAGTATTGGAAAAGAGTCATCTTGACATAGGACAGGGTATCATACATCCACAGATGTAGTAATGAATCAAAATTTAAATGGTCCTTTTTAAAAAATACATTTTAAAATGACAGCACTCTTGTATCCAAAGACACAGCTTGTTTTCTATGCTTATATTCTGGTTGTTGCAGTTCAGAATTTCCACATATGACTAATTCAATAGCAATTTTAATTTATGAAAAAAACACTATATACCAGACAGATACTGCTCCCTATTCAGCCATCTCACAGAGGATTTTTATGCTATCACAAGACATCAAACAGTAAAATCATTATATTATATTTTGGAAAAGATACATAACATACTTGAATCTGTGAGTCAGAGAATACGGTTTGCAGAGAACAAAGCATTTTATAAGTATTCTCATATATTTTCTTTACCAGTCTAAGGCTGTTTCCACAAAGTAAAACACATGACCCTTATTTTACATTGCACCATGTATGTCTGGCTTATGTTTAGTTACATGAAGAGAGCAAAGTGACCTAAAATTCTTTGTATTGCACACAGAGACATCATTGAGGTTCTTTTAATTGAGAAGATTTGCTTGCTTTATTTATAACTCTCCAGGACAGTAAACAAGACCCACTCACTTATATATTCAGTAGCTGGAAGCCAGTATATTGTGCGAACCCTCAAGGGGAGGTTGATTTACATAGTGATGGGTATCATACCACATTAATTATTTTAACTGAGATGACTACTTTGCATCAGATCAATCATAGAGAATAGTCAGTCAGCCTCACTAGCACCATGTCACAGCTGGAGGGATGATAGGTAATAGTTTCAGTAACATTTTATTAGGCTAATTTCTATTATAAACAGATTCTTGGAAACACACATGCACACACGCATGCGCGTGTGCGTGCGCGCACACACACACACTTCACTTTTTTTTAAAAAAATTACATTTACCTAGTCTTGCCTGTGCTTTTTGCCAATAATTCTACCAGCTGGCCTGTGGGAGATGTTTGCAAAAATGTTTGCATTTCCCTTCTGTCCCCTCCAAGCCTTCGTTTCACCACAATAATGAAGAGAACAAATGTTCACATTTTCCAAAGGTTTACCATTTTCAAGAAAAACACAAAAGCTCTACTGAAATGAGTGTTCACTTGCTGGGAGGGAGCCAAATGCAAACAGATGTTTAGTTTTTATGTATTGAACTTTTTTGTTTCTGGGCTTGATGCAACTTAGAAGAACACATTTTGTTTTTAGACATGAATTGGTTCCTAACATCAGAATTCTAATCATGAAAGGGATGATTAACCAGCCATATTCTCTTATCCAGAAGGTAGTGCACTTCCTGATGTTTGAGATTTTAAGAACAAAATAGTGTGTCCTCCCAAGTGGCTATAGAAAGAGCAGCCTTAGACAGGAGGCCTAGATCCTACTCACCACTAACTCTTTGTGTGACCATGAATAATTATCTTTTCTCTCTAAGTCTTTGTTTCCTGTGTGTATGAGAACAGATACCATCTAAGATTATGTAAGTTTAAATAAAGCCTTAATATACATGGGGAAAATACTGACAGTTTAAAGTTTGTTAGAAGTAAATTCTTAATAAACATTTATTTTTATTCTCTTTATCATATGGGCACCAACTTAATTTGTATACCTTGTGGAGAGTTTTTTTAAAGGCACAATGAAAGGGTTGCCTGGGTGACTCGGTTGAATGTTGGACTCTTGATTTTGTCTCAGGTCCCGATCTCAGGGTTGTGGAATTGAGTTCTGGGTCAAGCTCCATGCTCAGTGCAGAGTCTGCTTGGGATTCTCTCTCCCTCTCTCTCTGTCCCTCCCCCCACTCACACACACACATTCTCTCTCTCTCTTTCTCACTCCAAATCAATCAATCAATCAGTCAATCTTTAAGAAAAATAAAAACTACAAGTCCCAATGAAAGATATGATACCAGTGGGAAAAGGAGACAACTGGAGTGCTATAAGCAGACACTTTAGAGCAAGACTGCTTGGGCAAAAATCTCTGTCTTTGTGCAACCTAGGGGAAGTTTCCAGAATCTCAAGACATCTCAGTTTCTTCATGGGGTGTAAAATGGATATAGTGGTAGTAGTAGTTACCACATTTAGTTGTGAGGATTAAATGAGTTGATAATGAGGACAAATAATAAGTTCTTTTTTAAAAAATTTTTAAATTATATTATGTTAGTCACCATACAGTACATCCCCGGTTTCCGATGTAAAGTTCGATGATTCATTAGTTGTGTATAACACCCAGTGCACCATGCAATACGTGCCCTCCTTACTACCCATCACCAGTCTATCCCATTCCCCCACCCAAATAATAAGTTCTTAGAAGAGATAGCTGTAATTTCTGCAAAATATTATTTGATATACCAAGAAATTGGAAATCATACAGAACATTATAAAGATGAGTTCCAAGAAGTTAAAGTGATAAATAAGTGCAATTATGTTAAATACACTATCCTCCAACAATAGTATCTTTGTGCCATGATCGAATATTATTGCCATTACTTTCTCACAGTATACATTACAGTAAACATTTCTTTTGGATCTACTATGTGTCAGGCCCTGGCCTACCATTATATACACTGTAACAAGAGAAGTTCAGAATATCAATATCCTACTACTGACCCTAAAAGTGTGCGATTGCTCCCAGAATAGTTCAATATGCAATCCAATTAAATTTATTGAATTTTTATGTACAATTTAATCTTCATTTGGCACCCCAAACTGCAATACTACTGATTAAACCTCAGTTAACAAGAGGATCAGGAAAGCAAAATAACTGAATTTTATAATCAATATATTTTTATAATTTATATTTTATAATTAATACATATTCAGTGTACTGAATATTAATCAGGATGCCCTTTCAGTTTTACTCCAGAACTAATCATATGGTCACACTAAAGATACAAAAATAATATTTTCCCCATATTTCAGTAATAGTTAAAAGTATACTTTCAAAATTCCATTTAGGGGCACCTGGGTGGCTCAGTCGGTTAAGAGTCTGATGCTTGATTTCAGGATCTTGATTCTTGATCTCAGGATCATGGGATCAAGCTCCACGTGGGGCTCTGTGTTCAGTGTGGAGTCTGCCTGTCTCACTCTCCCCTCTTTCTCCCATCTTCTCTCTTTTTCTCCCTCTAAAATAAATAAAATCTTTAAAAAAATTCCATTTATAGGAGCAATCTAAATTCTAAAGTTTAAAAAATAACAAATAAGTGTAACAATGCGCATGTGAGACCTACATGAGGAAAGCTATAAAACTATGTTGAAGTCATCAAGGAAACTTGAATAAATAGAGAAGCATATTATGGTGCTAAATTGGAGGTCTCAATATCATAAAACCGTTTCTTCCTTTCCGAAGTAATTAATGAATTTAATGGGATCCCAATCAAAATTGTAACAGATGTTTTTAAACTTAGCAGTTAAATTCAGAAGTTCATTGGAAGAACAAGTATGTTCAAACTGACAAAAATATTTGTAATGATATTTCCCTCTATATATCTATCTTTCTAGCTACATCATCTATATATCCTATTATTTCTCTGGGGAACCCTAATAGAAGGGCCTCATAGAAAACTAATAGAATAGACTGTTATCAAAACTGCCTTCCTGATACTCTCACATTGTTTTCTCTGCTTAAAAAAAGTATAAGAGAAACAATAGATGAAACATAGATCTATCTGCAGCTGGTGCCGAATCATTGGCAGGGGGCACTTTCTTCTAGGACAGATGAAGGGCTGGAGGCTCTAAGTGACCAGCTTCTTTTTTCCAGGTACATAGAAAGAGCTGCATGTAGTTTCTATATTCTCACCTCAAGAAACTGGAACAGCAACAGAGGGACAGGCCTAACCCACTGACAAGGAAGGAGTTGACCAAGATTAGAGCAGAAATCAATGAATTAGAGACCAGAACCACAGTAGAGCAGATCAACAGGACTAGAAGCTGGTTCTTTGAGAGAATCCATAAAATTGATAGACCACTGGCAAAACTTGTCCAAAAACATAGAGAAAGGACTGAGATTATTAAAATTATGACTGAAAAGGGAGAGGTCACGACCAGCACCATTGAAATTGCAATGATTATTAGAAGCTTTTATCAACAGCTATATGCCAAAAAACTAAACAATCTGGAAGAGATGGAGGCCTTCCTGGAAACCTATAAACTACCAAGACTGAAACAGGAAGAAATAGATTTCTTAAATAGGCCAATTAACTATGAAGAAATTGAGTCAGTGATAAACAACCTTCCAAATAATAAAACTCCAGGCCCAGACGGTTTTCCTGGGGAATTCTACCAAACATTCAAAGAAGAAATAATACCTATTCTCCTAAAGCTATTTCAAAAAATAGAAACAGAAGGAAAGCTACCAAACTCATTCTATGAGGCTAATATTACCTTGATCCCCAAACCAGGCAAAGACCCCCTCAAAAAGGAGAATTACAGACCGATTTCTCTAATGAATATGGATGCCAAAATCCTCAACAAGATCCTTGCTAATAGAATCCAACAGTACATTAAAAGGATTATCCATCATGACCAAGTGGGATTCATACCTGGGATGCAAGCATGGTTCAACACTCGCAAATCAATCAATGTGATACATCATATCAACAAGAAAAGACTCAAGAACCATATGATCCTCTCAATTGATGCAGAAAAAGCATTTGACAAAATACAGCATCCTTTCCTGATTAAAACCCTTCAGAGTGTAGGAATAGAGGGTACATTTCTCAATCTCATAAAAGCCATCTATGAAAAGCCTACTGCAAGCATTATTCTCAATGGGGAAAAGCTGGAAGCCTTTCCCTTAAGATCAGGAACACGACAAGGATGCCCACTCTCGCCACTATTATTCAACATAGTACTAGAAGTCCTTGCAACAGCAATCAGAAGACAAAAAGGGATCAAAGGTATCCAAATCGGCAAAGAAGAAGTCAAACTGTCTCTCTTTGCAGATGACATGATACTCTATATGGAAAACCCAAAGGAATCCACTCCCAAACTATTAGAAGTTATAGAACAATTCAGTAAGGTGGCAGGATACAAAATCAATGCCCAGAAATCAGTTGCATTTCTATACACGAATAACGAGACTGAAGAAAGAGAAATTAGGGAATCCATCCCATTTACAATAACACCAAAAACCATACGTTACCTTGGAATTAACTTAACCAGAGACGTAAAGGACCTATATCCTAGAAACTATAGATCACTTTTGAAAGATATTGAGGAAGACATAAAAAGATGGAAAAATATTCCATGCTCATGGATTGGAAGAATTAACATAGTTAAAATGTCCATACTACCCAGAGCAATCTACACTTTCAATGCTATCCCGATCAAAATACCGAGGACATTTTTCAAAGAACTGGAACAAATAGTCCTTAAATTTGTATGGAAACAGAAAAGGCCCAGAATCTCCAAGGAACTGTTGAAAAGGAAAAACAAAGCTGGGGGCATCACAATGCCGGATTTCGAGCTGTACTACAAAGCTGTGATCACAAAGACAGCATGGTACTGGCACAAAAACAGACACATCGACCAATGGAACAGAATAGAGAACCCAGAAATGGACCCTCGGCTCTTTGGGCAACTAATCTTTGATAAAGCAGGAAAAAACATCCGGTGGAAAAAAGACAGTCTCTTCAATAAATGGTGCTGGGAAAATTGGACAGCTACATGCAAAAGAATGAAACTTGACCACTCTCTCACACCATACACAAAAATAAACTCCAAATGGATGAAAGACCTCAATGTGAGACAGGAATCCATCAAAATTCTAGAGGAGAACATAGGCAACAACTTCTATGACATCGGCCAGAGCAACCTTTTTCACGACACATCGCCAAAGGCAAGAGAAATAAAAGATAAAATGAACTTATGGGACTTTATCAGGATAAAGAGCTTCTGCACAGCCAAGGAAACAGTCAAAAAAACTAAGAGACAGCCCACGGAATGGGAGAATATATTTGCAAAGGACACCACAGATAAAGGACTGGTATCCAAGATCTACAAAGAACTTCTCAAACTCAATACACGAGAAACAAATAAACAAATCATAAAATGGGCAGAAGATATGAACAGACACTTTTCCAATGAAGACATACAAATGGCTAACAGACACATGAAAAAATGTTCAAAATCATTAGCCATCAGGGAAATTCAAATCAAAACCACACTGAGATACCACCTTACGCCAGTTAGAATGGCAAAGATAGACAAGGCAAGAAACAACAATTGTTGGAGAGGATGTGGAGAAAGGGGATCCCTCCTACATTGTTGGTGGGAATGCAAGTTGGTACAGCCACTCTGGAAAACAGTGTGGAGGTCCCTTAAAAAGTTAAAAATTGAACTACCCTATGACCCAGCCATTGCACTACTGGGTGTTTACCCCAAAGATACAGACGTAGTAAAGAGAAGGGCCATATGCACCCCAATGTTCATAGCTGCATTGTCCACAATAGCCAAATCATGGAAGGAGCCGAGATGCCCTTCAACAGATGACTGGATTAAGAAGCTGTGGTCCATATATACAATGGAATATTACTCAGCTATCAGAAAGAACGAATTCTCAACATTTGCTGCAACATGGACGGCACTGGAGGAGATAATGCTAAGTGAAATAAGTCAAGCAGAGAAAGACAATTATCATATGATTTCTCTCATCTATGGAACATAAGAACTAGGAGGATCGGTAGGGGAAGAAAGGGATAAAGAAAAGGGGGGTAATCAGAAGGGGGAATGAAACATGAGAGACTATGGACTATGAGAAACAAACTGAAGACTTCAGAGGGGAGGGGGTGGGGGAATGGGATAGACTGGTGATGGGTAGTAAGGAGGGCACGTATTGCATGGTGCACTGGGTGTTATACGCAACTAATGAAGCATCAAACTTTACATCGGAATCTGGGGATGTACTGTATGGTGATTAACATAATATAATAAAATAAAATAAAAAAAAAGAAAGAGCTGCATGTAATCTGCTTTTAGTTTTCAGTTGTTTTATCACAGTGGTAAAACTGAAAATTTATCCTGGCATTTTCATCTTTTTCAGTAACTAATTTTAAAATTATTTTATACATCTGCTGCCTTTAATAAACCTTTTCATTTCTGTTTGGCACTGAACAGTTGTATGGCCCTTGCTGTGTCTTCCTCTTAGGTCTTAGCCCTGAGATTCTGGACAGTATTTGCAAGAAACCCTCTATCTCTGATGTCTGTGACTAGCGACAGAATCATCCAGCATGTTGGGATGTCCTCACTGCTGTTCCTTTCACGCAGCAACACTCACCCACTAGGAGCTCACTTTCCACACAATGGCTAATTGTGTGGTTTGTTGTGTGCCATCCCCATAGGTCAGCCCTCAGGCCTCTCAGAGCAGAGTGCTCCTCAGTTTTGCCATAAGTGAATGTAGCCAATGTAAGTTTCAGTTCAAATATTCAAGTATGCAAGAAAAGTTACCTTCCTTATTTCTTTTAAATCAACTTAATGCTGACCGTGAGGCCACATGTTTCTCAGTTGGTATGAAATTCCATCTCAATCATTACTGTTGATGCTCTCTCTCCCCTTCGCAGAATAATCAAAGAATCTGAATGGCTTTAGATTTTGCCCAGAAAATAATCATAATAACCACCACATCACACAGGTATGTAGCAATTACTTTGTTCCAGGAGCCATTGTATGTGGTTTTTATATATTAATCTCTGAGGGATTATAACTCAGGTCATTTGGGCTCTGTTATGAGCTGAATTGTGTCCTTTCCCCAAAATTCATATATTGAAGTCCTAACCTCCAGTACCTCAGAATAGGACTGTATTTGTAGATAGAACTTTGGAAGAGATGATTAAGACAAATGAGGTCACTAGGGTGGACCCTAATCCACTCAAATTGAAGTCCTTCTAAGAAGAAGAGATTAGGACACAGACACAGAGGGGAGACCATGCGAAGACACAGGGGAAATGCGGCTATCAACAAGCCAAGGAGAGAGGCCTCGGAAAAAACCAACCATGCCACCACCTTGATCTTGACTGCTAATATCAGGAACTGTGAGAAAATACGTATCTCGTTTAACCCCCACATCTGGTATTTTGTTACAACAGCGATAGCAAACAGGCTTCAAAGGCTGTGTGCCTTTCCTTTACTACCCGTAACCCCACCCTTGCCCCTTCTTTTTCCAAACAAAATGGTTATAATTTATTTTAATGATGGTGACAAAAAATCGAAGAAATTTTAGCATTATTTTAAAAATAAACTTTATTTTGGAATAATTTTAGATTTACAGAAAATAATGCAAAAATAGCACAAAGTTTCCATATACCATGCACTCCTAATGTTAACATCTTACATTACCATGGTACATTTGTAAAAACTAGAACCAACATTACTACTAACTAAACTTCCACTAATGTCCTTTTTTTCTGTCCCAAGATCTAGTCCAGGATAGCACATTGCATTAAGTCATCATATGTCCTTAGGCTTCTCTTGGTTGTGATAGTTTCTTAATCTTTCCTTGTTTTCCCTGACATTACAGTTTTTAAAAATGACTGGTCAAGTGTTTTTGAAGATGTCCCTCTGTTGGAATTTGTCATATTTTTCTTATGATTGGACAGAAGTAAGGAGTTTTTAGAGAAATACCACAAAGGTAAAATGCCCTTTCCATCACATCATGTCAGAGGGTACATCATGTCAACATGACTCATTACTGGTGATATTAACTTTGATCATTTGGTTAAGATAGTTACAATGGACCAAATATGTTCCCACAAAATTCATATGTTGAAATCCTAATTCTCAATCTAATGGTATTAGGAGGTGGGGCCTTTGGGAGGTGATTAGGTCATGAGAGTAGAGCCTGTATGAATGGGATTAGTGCCCTTATAAAAGGAACCCAGTGAGATTCTTTGTCCTCTTTCCTCCATGTGAGGATCCAAAATGAAGTTGACGGTCCGCAACCCACAAGAGGGCTCTCATCAGAACTCAACCATGTTCTCACTTTGATCTTGAACTTCCAACCTACAGATCTGTGAGAAATAGATTTCTGTTATTTATAAGTCACCAATCTATGGTATTTTGTTATAGCAACCCAAACTGAATAAGACAGAAGTCTTTGCCAGGTTTCTCCTTATATATAAGGTTTACCTTTTTATACTCTGTCCTCTAGAAGGGAGTCACTAAGTGCAACTTGCACTCATTTGAGGGTTGGGGATTAAATTCCACCTGCAGGAGGGAATAACATCTACATATATCATTTGGGCCAACCCTCCTTTTGATGCCTTTCTACTACCATGTTTATCTAAGAGCCTATATTACCCTCTTGCTTCTTGTCTTTAGTAGGCTACCTTCCTGGACCATACTTCAGATCATTTCCTCATCAGAAGTTACCTATCTCATCATTATCTCAACACCTTTCTCTATGTTATGTGAAAGCTAAACAATATGAATCACACTGATCATTCCTTAGCTCTACTGGTGATTTACTTTGTTAGCCTGACCATACCACATTTGAATTTTAGAAGATTTATAAGGATATCATTTAATAAACAAAAGGAGCAGTTCTAATAATAGACACTTCAATCACAATGACAGGAAAACAAGCTGGTTCCAGGTAGCAAAACATTTGTTTTCTCTATCATTTAAGAATCTTGGAAAATTTGAGAATTTTCTTGCATTTCTCTAGTAAGATATTCTTACATGAGTGGTTTATTTTCTAAAAGAAAAAAAAATCATTTGTATCTGTCACTATGCATTTATGATTTTGTCTTCTTTTCCTAAGAGTCTTAACCCTTAATTCTGTTTTGTGAACCTTACTATAAGCTTAGAGAAATGTGAAAAACTTCAATAGGATGTGGTATACAAGCAATGTCATTCTTGTAATGATTTAACTCTGAGTAGTTCTTGATTGAAAGTTTAATATATATATATACAGGTGTTGTGCAGTTCATTGTATGTTCTGTTCAGCAAATTTTAAAAGATACCTTAAGGTATTGCTGATTGACAAATGAGATGTTATTTCTTTGAAGAAGAAAGCTGTATCAGACTGCTGTTAGTGTCAGAATAGTGATGGACTATTTTAATTACATATATAAAGAGATACCTGATAACAAGGAATAGCTGAGAGAAGATGGGAAGGAACCATTTACAAGTATATATAAAGCTATCTGGATGGTTCAGACATGTTTTTAAAGATGAGTTCCTTCTTTCTGTGATTTTTAGGAGCAAAAAGGTGGCAAGGTTATGAATTAACTTTCCAATCTGTCAGTACTGTATTACAGAGAGATTTAGACGGCTCAGAGCAATATTTCATTCTCTGCTGAAAATCCACATAAAGGGCACATTCCCATGCTTCTCTTTCTTACGTGGTTAGTGCAGCAATAGAATGTGGCACACTGTTTTTATGGTACACTTTCAAGTTGTTTTTTGATGAAAAGCAAGCTGGAATTTGGAAGGTGAAACTATAAAAGTGTCCAGGTGTTCCTGTAAAGGAAGTCATGAACTGATGGGATGTAAATGATATTCTTTCACAGTCATAGAAGAACTATTCTTTTGTCTTTGTCTTTTCAAATCAGTTCTTTTTCCTTAAGATGTCAGTGTTTTTTATTTTAATTTTTTTAAGCTTTTTACTTTAATTCCAGTACAGTTAACATACAGTGTTATATTATTTTCAGGTGCACAATATAGTGATTCACCAATTCTATACTTTTTAAATCAGTTTAAAGAAGGTAGCATTTTCTATTTTCAACACCACAGCCTCATTCCCACCCTCCATGCCCTGCCGTTTTTCTCCGTCTCTATTTGTTTGATTCATTGATTCATTCAACAATATCTATTGAGCACCTATGATATTCTAGATACTATGCCAGATCTTGGGGATTCAGTAGTGAATGTAATAGATACAGTCTCAGTGCTAGTGGAGTGTATTCTTCTGTGAGAGACTGGCATTAATTAAATAGTCAAAAGAATGAGTATAAAATGACAACAAGGCAAGTAGCATGATAGCGAGTGACATGGGGCTAGGAGAACTTGTAACAGGATAATTTGACCTCTGCTGTTAGTAAGGAGTCTCAGAAACAATTCCCTCTCAATGCCAGGGCTCCTAAAGCAAATGTCACTTTATAAGAAGACTGCACTTTCATCGTCAGAACTGGCCTTGAATTCGTTGAAGAAAGTTGCATTCCTTATTTTTTAAACTGGTTTATACACATTGATTATAATGTAAAAGTTTGAATTTAGGTGTCAACTTTATGTTTGAAATAAAAATCTAAGATTGTTTTTAAAAATCATCTTATTGAAGTATATATACAGAAAAGTGCAAATATAATCATGTGTCTCAATGAACTATCAAAAAGTGAACACATCCACTTAACTAGCATTCAGATCAAGAAATAGGACATTACTAGTTCCCCAGAAGCTCCTCTCATGCTACTTCTAGCTATGGGTTTTCAAAACAGATCGGTGGATACTTGTGTCTAGGAAACTCAGCCCACAATGTCTGATGATCCCTCAGTGTGCCTGGGCAATGCAGTCCATCACTCGTGATAAGTCAGGATGACTCTAAGTTGGTCCCATTAGAGGCAGGCATGATGGACATCCATCTGGGGAAGCCTAAGTCATAAAGTCCATGTGGTTGATGTGGCAGCATTCAGACCAACTGATGGCCATTTCTCCTGACCAGACAAGATCCCTGAGAAATTGTGGGCCATCAGACTGGCTTCATCTATGTTTCCTGGCTGTCAGGTTGCATCGAACTCTCCCTGGGGAATTTTTGTAATCCTTAACACCTCTATTTGTCTATGGAGCCTCTCTTTTCTCCATAAGGCCTTAGGAAGTTGGAGGCAATGTCTGAGTGTGCACAATCTTTATCCACTTCCTGTGATTCTGTTCTCTGCTGAAGTCCTGCTCATTAAAAGGAAAACAGTGTACTCCTGGCTCCACCAGCGCAATTGGAAAATTGGTCCTTAAACGGTCTAATGCACCAGAGAGATATGTCAGGGAAGAATTCTTAGGATATATCACCTTAGCTGAGATCTAAAGAGTGAGCAAGAGTTAAAGAGGCAAAAAGGGAGGAGCATTCCATGCAGAAGGAATAATCCATGCACAAGCCTTATGGCAGGAAGGAGCAGAGGGCATAAATAGAGATTAAGGGGAAGAATGATGAGAGATGAAGTGGGAAAGGATGTAAAGGCTAGACTGTGTAGGGCCTTGTAGACCATATTATGATATTTCTCCTTTATATTAATTGTAATGGAAACCTCCTCTTTAATTAGAGAAAGAATATTTGTGTAAAATGATCAAATTTGTATTTTGAAAAAGTTCAATCTGGCTAAAGTGTGTAGAGGATATTGGGACTTGTGCATAGATGCATTGATAATAGCTAACAAAGAATGAGCATTTACTGAGTGACTTACATATATTAACTCATTTTACCTCTGAGTCCTCTATCCCTGTGAATAGATTATATTATGTTCATTCCACAGGTAAAAAGTCACATTAGTAACAAGTAGCAAAGGCAGGATTTGAAGCCAGGCAGACTGGCTTCAAAACCCATGTATCTAGGGGCGCCTGGGTGGCACAGCGGTTAAGCGTCTGCCTTTGGCTCAGGGCGTGATCCTGCCGTTATGGGATAGAGCCCCACATCAGGCTCCTCTGCTATGAGCCTGCTTCTTCCTCTCCCACTCCCCCTGCTTGTGTTCCCTCTCTCGCTGGCTGTCTCTATCTCTGTCGAATAAATAAATAAAATCTTTAAAAAAAAAAACCCATGTATCTAAACACTAGGCAGAACTGTCTTTTGTTAGTTTTGAGGCTAATTTTGTAATAGATGATGGTTACTTGAATTTAAAAGATGGTGGAGACAGAAAGAACTGGGCCAATTTGAAAGACTGTTAGAAGATAAAAATGACAGAATACAATGACAGGTTGAGTAAAGGGGAGTTGAAAGTACCAAAGATGATGTCTTAGGCTTGGAATATGCAACGGGATCTGTGGTGATATCATTGATTGAGATAGGGAGCACCCATTGACAAGAGCCAGTCTTGGAGGAGAGAATTATTTTGTTCTGGAATGTACTGAGTTGGAGAGAACTATGAAACAATAAGCAAGAAAGTAATGTCATGTGAGCACTATGTTATGCCTAGCGCACAGCAATGTAGCAATGTGTGAACATTCAGCATGTACATAATGATTACCTTGGTCTGAGACTTCAAGAACTCCAATATTCTGTGTTCAGGTAGAAGAGGATGAACCTACAAAAGAGACAGAGAATTAGCTAATGGGATAAGAACAAGAGAGGCAAGGAGAACAGGAGAGTCTCATAAGCCACCAAATCAGGGTATGAGTGTTACAAGTAGTGACGGATTTTTTAAAAATAGGACTTATGATTTCAGTCATATGTGGAATTTAAGAAACAAAACAAATGAGCAAAGGGGAGAAAAGAGAGAGAGAGACAGAGAGAGAGAGAGGCAAACCAAGAAACAGACTGTTAACTCTAGAGAAGAAACTGGTGGTTACCAGAGGGGAGGTGGGTGGGAGGATGGGTGAAATAGCTTCAGGTGTACAATATAGTAATTCAACTCTTCCATACATTACTCAGTGCTCACGATAAGTGTACTCTTTAATCCCCATCACCTATTTCCTAGGTATATCACCAAAGTAATTTTCAGGGTCTCAAACAGGTATTTTTATGCCAATGTTCGTTGCAGCATTATTCACAATGGCCAAAAGGTGCAAAGAACCAAGTGTCCATCAACAGATGAATAGATACATACAATGTAACTTATACATATAATGAAATATTACTTAGCCATAAAATGAATGAAGTTCTGATCCATGCTACAACCTGAATGAACCTTTCAGGTATCCCAGAAGTCACCACAGGGAGTTCTTGCATAAGCAGGGAGTTTTTTGTATCTCTCTGCTGAGGGCGTTTTCTACCCACTAGAGCATGTTCAGCCTGTCTGTGGGGGTAGCCAGGTATTCTGGGCAGATATTACTTAAAGGAGACAACCAGTGAAAGGAGCTGATGAATTAAATATCTAGTTTCCTTAGCTCTCAGTGGAGCAATGGAATTGAGTCCCCATTCCCCACTCTTTTACAAAGCTTTCTGAGATTAGCTTCCAAATTAACTTCTTGCCAGCAAATTCTGTCTCAGAAATTTTGGGAAGGGGGGGCAAACTAACACAGCTTGTGTTATCTTCAGCTGTGTGGTAAAATCATGGAGAAATACATATAAACCAAAATTTTCAAACCAATCTGGTGTACTCAAGGATTCACCTTGATTAGGAATATTATGTGAACTTGGATCCAGATATAATTCTGCATTTACTTACCAAGTATTAAAAATGATTCACAGAAATTTTCATTAGTACAAGTTTATGACGAATAATGGTTAGCTTGATACCAATTTGCATTTTCTTTCTGTGTGATCGTAAATCTGTCGTTTGAGTTCTATATCCCTATATTATGGACAAATGACATGCTTGCATGCTCAATTAACCTGTGAGAGTGCCCCCCAGGAAGCCATTCACAGATACATAAGGCTGCAAACACAAGCAGATCATTGGAAATTGTCAGTTCTCCTCTAAGAAGAAGAGTCAAAACTGCTCATTTATGGGGTAGGTCATAGACACACACAAATATAAGATAAAGGTATAAATATATACATATGAACAATTTCTGCAGGCAAAATCAGATAAAAAAGAAAGAAAAGAACTTCTACAAATACACAGAACTCTGAGAGTCTGTGTAATTACTCATTCTAATCCTTTTTTAAAAATAGAGGTGTTTAGTATTCTTCAGACATAAGAGATAAAGACCACTTGATGACACTAATTTCCCTCCCATTCATGCTCGAATTCTGCAGCCACCTACCCGCAGCATTTCTTAAACAAAAGAAGCATGCCCTGTATGTCTGCAAGTCCACCAGTTTGCTTCAACTTTTGATATTGTGCAAACTTTCAGATGCAAACAGTGGTGCCACAGCTGGAACACCATGCTCAAGCCTTCGGTCTTTAAACTGAAAGATGACCACAGATGTCTTCCAGATTCTTAATCTGTAGACCACCTCTGGCACCTAAAACAGGTCTTTCAGACTTCTTGGAAAACAATCACCAGGTCCTATCAGTTTCCAACTGGCAGACAGTAGTAAACTTATAAACGCAGAGTCCAATTTTAAAACATGAAGATGTCTTAAAGACAGACTTTGCTATGTGGGATCTCTGAAAATATGCCCAATTTGCCTATTCTTAGCTCAAACTCAACAGGTGATTTTAGTAGCTCTGGAATAGGGAAGTCAGAAAAGGTTATAAGATCCTACAAGGGGCTCCTGTTACGACATTCATTGATTGAGGGCTGCTGTCTGCCCCAGTGGTTCCTTAGGTGGTGATCACATGTAGGTAAAACTACCAAAACCTCTGAAAGCATATAATGCAATTGTTAAAAATATAATTCTCGGGGCACCTGGGTGGCACAGCAGTTAAGCGTCTGCCTTCGGCTCAGGGCGTGATCCCAGCGTTCTGGGATCGAGCCCCACATCAGGCTCCTCTGCTGGGAGCCTGCTTCTTCCTCTCCCACTCCCCCTGCTTGTGTTCCCTCTCTCGCTGGCTGTCTCTCTCTCTGTCAAATAAATAAATAAAATCTTTAAAAAATATATAATTCTCATACAAATATGTAGTGAGCATGTGTCAAAGTTTTATTCAATTCATTATTGAAGGAACCAGAGAAATAATAGACCTAGCTCCAAAAGGATTTGAAAAACTTGGACTCATATAATTACTGGGGACAGAGATATTGAAATACATTTGCTGGGTTAGATACAAAAGTGGTTATTATCCTATCAGGAAATAAAACCATAACCTTCGGTATTATATTCTCTATCTGTCAGAAAAAAACACATTATTTCACTCTTTCAATGTTGTGCAGTTTAAGGCACTGTAGAACATCTGGGCTCTGATGATCAGATAAAGGTGCATTTCCTGAGAGGCTCTGACTTTCAATGGGCTCAATAGGAAATACTCTGACGTGATATTAAAAGGTCATATAATTATATTTTTGCTTTGTTTTAAGTTTGGGATTTTTTCCCCCTGAAAGCTGAGAATAAGTGCTTTCTGGGGGAATGGTATGGGAAGGATTAGAGGCAGTTCTCAAATACAGTGTAACAGAGCGTCCAAAAGCTGAAACATTAAAACTTTGAAAGGATTTATAGATATACCTCTAATTACATCACACTCATCTGCATTCTAATATGCATTCTTTTGTGGAAGAGTACTTAAATCAGCATCTTTGGGAGGAAAAGCCTGCATTGATACTTTTTAATAGCTCCCTAAATGATTCTGACGTGCAGCCAGGATTAAGAAGTCCCGATCTAGAATGAACTGTTAGGTAGAAGCTAGATATGAGCGGTGGCAGGAACTCCCCAAGGCCGAGTCCCAAATCCTTGAGGCGGGTGTGATAGAGGCGTGGGTGTGATAGAGGCGTGAGCGGGAGGCAAGGACAGTGATAAATAGGTTACACATTGGAAGCCTGAGGGCACAGCATTCTGACCTTGGGGCTTCCAAGACTCTGGGGCTAACAGAGCAGAAGCCACAGGTACAGAAGCTCTCCTTTTCCACCTCTGCCCCAGAGTAACCCCTAGGTTCATTATAATGTGTTTGCTTTGCAGTTATAGCCACCCCTGATGGGGAAAGGCTGCCATGACAGTTTCGGTACAAGTCTTCTGGGGTCAAAAACTACCCCTCCCAGCCAGTAGGAGGAGTCTCCCAAATGATTGGAAGCAGCCTTCATTAGAGCCACCCTATCCATGATGTAAGACCCCGCTCACATAAAAGGAAAGGACCTCTGTAGCCTCAGGGCAGTTGCTGCCTCAGGGCCTGCCCCCTCTCCAACCTTGAGAGTGTACTGTTGATTTAATAAATTGCCTTGTGTTTGCTAGTTTCCTTCTGGCTGGCTGGCTTTCAGTGCAGATCCTCACATAAACCTTTTCATAGGGAATCTGAGAACCAAGACCTCCATCCACACAACATAGACTGTCCCACCAGTAACAAAACGAATACCCATTCTGGCATAGTGGCTGCCCCTGACTCCACTCACTCTGAAGCAAGACTGACTGTTGAGAAGCACCACCCAATGCATAATGTTTTTAGCTAACTTATTGATTGCTTATCTATTGCCTCATTCTTAAATATGAATTTGCAATCAAAGTTAGCCAGGTAGGTAAGGGAACTCTTCAAACTTTAAGAGTAAAACCAAGATAAATGAACAGGAGGGAAGTGGCCCCACAGAATGGAAAATTTCAAGTAGAGGTATTTTAAAATAATGGAATTGGACACTTCGGTATATTAGGCAATATTTTAAGAAAAATATGGTATAGGAATCTGAACCTCCTGTGTCCCACCATATAAGTTTTTCTTCATGTGGAATTAATAAAGTATTAATAAATTTCTTGTTCCTGAGCTGACCATGGCCCAAGCTGTTACTCACTTTAAATCCATGACAGCAAATTCATGCAGGTCCTTAATGTGCCACACTCCACTCACTCACTCTCACCTCAAGTCCGCAGTTCCTCTTCCCACCCTCACTCTCATCTAACAACACTACTGCCTCCTTCACTGAGAAAACAGAAGGGATCCAAGGGTATGAGTTTTGTCATATACCTCCCACATCTACCCACCTACTAGCATGTGTACCCATGTGCCCTACCTTCTGGTCTGCTATGAACTTTTCATGTTCCTGTCTGGGGTGCAGCAGCGCCATCACTGTATACCAGCTCAATTATTCATCATCTCAACACATTTACAACTCAAATACACATCTCCAGCACTTCTCTCCTTTCTCACTTTCATCCATTTTCATTTTCTAGGGGAGAATTCTTGTTTAATCAACATGCTCTTATTTCTCCCAATGTTAACACACACACACACACACACACACACCCCTTCCCTTACCCCCCACTTGTCCCTTAAGCTACTGCTTCATTTCTCTCCTTCACTTTATTTATTTTTTAAGATTTTATTTTTAAGTAATCTCTACACCCAACGTGGGACTCAGATTTACAATCCCAAGATCAAGAGTTGCATGCTCTACTAACTGAGCCAGCCAGGCAACTCTCTCTCCTCCACTTTAAATCTCTTTGAAAGAGTTATCAGTGCTTCCTCTCTACTTCTCCCATTCTTCCTTGAACTTCCTCTATTCAGGCATTTGAAACAGTGCCTGTCAAGGTCACTACTGGGTACCACATTGCTAAATTAAATGGTTCATTCTCAGTTTTCATTTTATGTGACACAATTACCTTTTCTTCCATGAATCACTTTGTTCACTTAACTTCAGGCGTACATCTTCCAACCTCATTGTTCACTTCTTCTTTACTGATATCTCATCATTTATCTTACTAATAACCACTGGAGAGCCTCTACACTCAGTCATTGGTCTTCTTCCCTTCTCTATTTACCCTCACTCCCCTGATGGTCTCAACCCTAAGGTTTTATATATTATCTAAAAGCTCCCATTTTTTCTATACCATAGAAATGACTCCTAAAATTACACCTTTAGTCTGATCTTTCTTCAGAACTCCAAACACGTATTTCTAATAATTTACTTGACTTTTCTACTAGGATTTATTTTTTTTAACCATAACAAAAACAAGTTTAATTTTTCTAATATATTGAACAATATTAGGACGACTGTATATCCTGGTTTATGACTTTTGATTATTTTTAGTGGATTGCTTCTCAGCCTTTTGGCTAAGATCAAGTGATTATTTTTAGTGCTCCTTTTCACTATGATAAACGTTCCTTTAAAAAAAAAAGGTATTCCTGTTTGGATGAAAAGTATATGGTTACCTAAAGGAACATAGCTCTGTGTTTGAGAGTACTAAATTGATGTCCTAGTCTCAAGGTAGTTAAGTTTACCACAATATTCCTTTTTTCTTTCTCACACAAAGAAAAAGAACCTTTAGTTTGTTTAATGACATTTAAGACCATTTTTATAATCCTGTTGTATTTAAGTGATTGCAATTATTTGATGAGTTCTATTAATATAAAGCTGTAATTTACTTTTTGCTGGTTGTTATTTCTTCTGCCTCTGCAAGGATTTATAGTTTTCCTATGCTGTAAAAACAGGAACTAGCAAATTGTTGTTCAATTGATTTTGAGAAATTAGATTTTTAAAGAACTTATATAGGAAAATTATATTTAAGATTCCTGACACTACTTGTCACTGAGTCTACAGTTGTATTCAAATCAGCGGTTCTTAATTTTTCCAGCTTTATTGAAATATATATACATATATATGTGTATATATATAACATTGTGTAAGTTTAACATATATAATTAACATATACATATATTTTGCAAAATAATTACCACAATAAGGTTAGTTAACACATGCATACCCTCACATAATTATGACTCTCTGTTATTGTGGTGGTTGTGGTGAGAACATTTAAAATCTACTCTCTTAACTTTCAAGTATACAATACAGTATTGTTAACTATGGTTGACCCTTGAACAGAACAGGGGTTAGGGGTGCCAATGCCCTGAACAGTCAGAAGTTCACATTTAACTTTTGACTTCCGCAAAACGTAACTACTAACAGCCTACTGTTGACCAGAAGCCTTACTGATAACATAGTTGATTAACACGTTTTGTATGTTAAATGTATTATATACTGTATTATTATAATAAAGTAAGCTAGACAGAAGAAAATGCTATTAAGAAAATTATAAGGAGGAGTACCTGGGTGGTTCAGTTGGTTAAGCAGCCAACTCTTGATTTTGGCTCAGGTCATGATCTCAGAGGCCTGAAATTGAACCCTATATCATGTGCTCTGTGCTCAGCAGGAGTCTGATTAAGGGTTCTCTCTCTCCCTCTCTCTCTGCCCCTCCCTCCACTTGCGTGCTCTCTCTCAAATAAAAAGAAATCTTTAAAAAAGAAAGTTAATAAGGAAGAGAAAATACATTTACATACTGTACGGTATTTATTTTTTAAAATCCACATATAAGTGAACCCACACAGTTCAACCTGTGTTGTTCAAGGGTCAATAATCACCATGCTGTACATTAGATACCCAGAATTTATTCATCTTAAAACTGGAATTTTGTACCCTTTGACAAACATCTCATTTCTCCCCTCCTCCAACCACTGGCAATCACCAATCTCCTCACTGTCTCTACAAGTCTGGCTTATTTAGATTCCATGTATAAATAAGATCATACAGTATTTGTCTTTCTCTGTCTGACTTATTTCACACAGCATAATGCCCTCAAAGTTAATCTAAAAACCCTGAAAACAGGGGCGCCTGGGTGGCTCAGTCAGTTAAGCATCTGCCTTTGGCTCAGGCCATGATCCCAGGGTCCTGAGATTGAGCCCCACATTGGGCTCCCTGCTCAGCGTGGAGTCTGCTTCTCCCTCTCCCTCTGCCCGCCGTTCCCCCTGCTTGTGCTCTCTCTCAGTCAAACAATAAATAAATAAATAAATAAATAAATAAATAAATAAATAAAATTTAAAAACCCCTGAAAATAGCCAAATAGGAAAATGAATAAAGATAGGAACAGGAAATACAGATTTTTTTTTCAAGTGCAAACAATATCATAACAATATGTTCTACCTTTCTTGTAAAGGCCTATTAATGGTGGGCAAGTTAAAAATTTAAATAATCATTCATAAAATTAAATACTATGAATCCATTTACTCAATAATGAGATCTCTGTATACATCCATGGAAATACATTCATGATATATTGATAGCTAAGAAAACCAGTGGCAGAACCATATGTGAGTAATGAATTTATCTTGAATTTTAAGTGCATATTTCCTTTGTGCATCACATTATGTTGCTATGGGATGTCTTCTATGATGGTGTGAAATAGAAGGGCTCTTTTGATGGAAGCACCTTGGGATTAGATTGGGTTTGGTGCCCTTGGTGATCAGTCCTTGGGCCTACAATTTTGCCAGGAAGAGGACTTATTAATTTTTATTTCTTTGAAATTAATACCCCATACACTTCATAAAGAACACGTGGATGCTTATAATCAAGACATTTAAAGCAACTAAAATTTTGAAAAATAAACAGTAAGGAAGAAAGGTCAGAATAATATAGAAGTAAGAGATACAAAGTTGCACTTATTTTTACCCTTGATCATTCAGTTTATCTCTAGGCTTTCTGAAGGCCAAGAGAGAAGAGGAAATAAATTTTTAAAATAGGAACAAAATTTCCTGGAGAGCTTGTCTGTCCTAGTGGAATTGAGAGCCTCAATTGTAATAATGGAAAGAAAAATGCTTTATACAAAGTAAAGTGTCATATAAATTTACGGGATTGATTTGACTGAGTCCGGAAATTCTTATCTTTCTTTGGGAAGCTACTAAATGGGCCTTCCTTTGGCTATGAATTACCTTTTATGAACTTAATACAGTAGAGAAAATCTTTCTAGAGTCTCTTGGGCTCATTCTTTTAGCTATTCACCATATTGCCTTTGCAGAAGTGCTCTTTCAATCAGTAGATGTATGTCCAATTTTATCAGGGGCTAATTTGCACATTAAGTAAAAAGTTCTTAAGAAAGACATCAGTTATTTGCATAGCCATTTAAATGAATCTAATTTATGGGTGAAGTTTGTCAAGTTTAAAATTTAGTGATTACCCTTAAATCGTTGTTCTCGACACTTAAAATTCTTACACCATATAGTTATTATCACGGTGCTTGTGACTTCATTTGTGGTTAGTATGCTTAGATATGTTGGAATCACTTGAGACTATCGATTATGAAATTCAATCAGTAGAAGAGGCAAGCCAGTTAGATCTTGACTTGATTATTAGTCATTTTCGTCTTTCAACATGAGGCTCCCAAGAGGTGTTCTACAGTATTGGAAGAATCATATTAAATGATGATTGAAGTAGTTAAGAGCTCTTCTTTAAACTGTGTGCAAACTTCTTAGAAAAGTTTGCCTCAATAGCCTAGTTTCTAGAGAAAGGCTGACAGTTTAGATTCCCTTTTCTTTCAACAAGCTGTACAGGACCTTGAGCAAGGACATTAATAATTCTGTGACTCAGTTTCCTTCTATATAAAATTGAGACAAGAATGGTACCTACTTCAAAGGGTTGTTGCAGAGATTAAATGAGACAATACCCATAGTAGGCTTAGTATGGTGACTGGTCACTAGTATTCAATAAATGGTAGCTAGTAGTAAGAGTAGCATTGCATAGGTCAGAGAACCATGGGTCATGCTCCAGAAGCATTTTCTCTCTTAGGCCAGGTGATTAGAAAATGCCGTTTTATCAGCTTTGTGTCAGAACAGTTTCTTCAGAGGAAGGTCACCAAAGAAACTGTTACCTGGAGTTGCTTTGTAGAATCCTACTGCAGAAAGAAAGAGAAGAGTCAGAGAGGTTTCTTAGAGATAGCCAGAGATGAAATAAAAATCATTCAGTCCACAGGGCAGACATAGGACTTAAAATGCGAGACAAAGTCATAGGCTAAAAGCCAGGCAGAGGTAGAGTGGAATAGGGGCAAATATGAGAATTATGGGATTACCTTAAGTATCTATTACTTAAGTCTACTATTACTTGGTATACCCAGGGCCTGAGTGGGTTAGGTTGGCTTAAAAGTATAGGGACAGTTCTATTTGTTCTGGTGGATGTCTTCCAAACTTCTGTTTGATGGAAGAAGAAAATGGTAACTCAGAGTGTTAGGAAATTTAAGGAAAAGTTTACTCATGGATCAGTAAATCTTAGCATGCTTTTAGGAGAAAGAAAAGCAGCCAATATCCAGAGACTGAAAATGCCAGAATAAAGAGGGATTACTGATAAGGTAAGTTTCTACAAGAGGCAGGAATAAAGATATTGCATGTTACTAATGGGGAGATTAGTCTCAGTGTGGAAGAGGAGCTGCTCTTCCTTTGAGATAGTGAAGAAAAATAATAAAAATGAGTGAACATATAGGGAGATTGTAATTTAAAGTAAGAAAATGAAGGAGCTTGCTCTGGATAGCTTCCATCTAGGTAAAGTAAGCAGCAATGTCAGTTCCTTCGAGTAGCCTGGCAGGAGAGTAGAGAGGTTTAGAACAACAGCTGTGGAGAATGTGATACAAAGTCAACATGAGATAAGAAAAAGGATGAGGTATTGCTGAGCACCAGGAAAGACCTAGTTGAAATTAAATCACAAGTCTAGTGTGGATGCAGTCAAGCTTCCAATGGATTAATGTTTTCTCCAACTCAGTATTTTGCAGTGGTTTGCACTTATTTGCAGCTTTTCATCTGGCTCATATAGAAATAAAAGTTGAGTAAATCTCTGTAGGAGTTTAAACTCCCAAGGAGAGGATAAAGAAAAATTGAGAGTAAAAATAGAGAGTCCATAGGGGGAGAAAAGTTTAAAAATAAAAGTTAAGAAAGGAATTAAAAATCTTAATGACTTTTTTTGGCTTTCACTGATTATTTTATATTGCACTACTTTGGAAACTTAATTAGAATTACTTAAAAAGAAGAATTGCAAAAGGAATTACCTGTTCAGATAGTTTATGTGCTGAGGTATAACTTTTCCTTTAAAAAGGCAAATGATTGAGATAGGCCATCTGGTTAAACTAATTTTTTGATCAATTAAAGTAAGACTTAGTAAGTAGAATAATTGAGCCAGCCTTAACAACAAATAATCATATATGAGTAAATACCTGTGACCAAATTTTGGATAGTAAAATTATTTAAACTAAAATAGATACTTTGGAAATATATCAAACAAGTTTTACTGAATTCTTTCAACATTACATGTAAGACAACAATCTTTCCAAAAGGTTTTGTTGATTCTGTACCCAGCTCTATTCTAATGGCTGCCAGTGACACACAGGTATTGTAAAACCTATACTTTGCTATTATGAGCTCACAGTATAATTGGGAAGAAAAAAACCAATATGTAGGAAACATCATGACCAACTGATACATGACCTATGTTATTAACAATAAATACGGTAGATATTAAAGAATGACTTGAATGCAATACTTAAAAGTTAATAAAGCTAGAGTTCCAGTTCAAAGTAACAATAAAAGAATACCGTGAATTCATCTCCTCCACAGAACACACCAAATTACACCTATTAATAGTACAATTCTTCATAGAGAAGAACTGAGGGCTGATTGAACAGCTACTGAAAAATCAAAGACAGAGAAAATGGCAAGAGAACAAGAGAGCTGGAGACACACCATGATTTAAAATAGTAGCATATATAGGCACAGCTCCAGCCAGCCAGTAAACGTCACCAAACACACACAGTCTGCATAAGGGACACCATACACAAGACCAATCCTTCAACTTTAGGAGAAATAGCCATTTTGCCTAATCCATAGACACAAACACAAAGTCAGTGAAACTGGGGAGACAGAGAAATATACTCAAAAGGAAAGAATAAGAAAAAAAACTCAGTAAAAGAGTTAAATGAAACAGAGATAAGCAATATGCCTGATAAAGAATTTAAAGTAATGAAAGTAAACATACCAGGTTGGAGAAAAGAATGAAAGAATTCAGTGAGACCTTCAACAAAGAGAGGGAAAATATTATAAAGAACCAATCAGAGCTGAAGAATACAATAACTGAAATGATAAAACACACTAGAGGGAATCAACAGTAGATTAGAGGATGCAGAAGGACATATCAGCAATCTGGAAGACAAGGTAATGGAAAGCACACAAGCTGAACAGCAAAAAGAGAAAACAATTTTTTTAAATGAGATGGGGCACCTGGCTGCCTCAGTCATTAGAGCCATCTGGCTCTTGACCTTGGGTCATGAGTTCAAGCTCCACATTGGGTGTAAAGATTGCTTAAATAAGTAAACTTTTAAAAATGAGGATAGATTAAGGGATACCTTGGACAAGATCAAGCAAACAAACATTTGCATTATAGGGGTCCCAGAAGAAGAAAAAGAGAGAAAGGTGTAGAAGAAATAATAACTGAAAACTAACCTAAGGAGGAAAATAGACAGCCAAGTCCGAGAAGCACAGAGTTCCAAACAAAATGAACCCAAGGAGGTCCACACCAAAACATATAATAATTAAAATGTCAAAGGTTAAAGATAAAGAATCTTAAAAGCAGCAAGAGAGAAACAAAAGTTACCTACAAAGGAAAACCTATAATGCTGTCAGCTGATTTTTTAGCAGAAACTTTGCTAGCCTTGGGTGTGGCATGATATAGTCAAGGTGCTGCAAGGAAAAAACAAAAAACAAAAAAACCTATAACCAAGAATACTCTAACAGGCAAGATTATCATTCAGATTTGAAGGAGAGATAGAAAGTTTGCCAGACAAACAAAAGATAAAGGAGTTTATCACTACTAAATCAGCCTTACAAGAAATTTTAAAGGGACTTCTTTAAGTGAAAAAGAAATGACCTTAATTAAACATAAGAAAAAATACAAATAAAAAGATATAAAATATGACATGTACATATAATGTAGAGAAGATAGTAAAAAGGAAAGAGAAGGGGAAAAAGAATTTTTTTAGAATGTGTTTGAACTTAAATGATCATCAAATTAATATGGACAACTATTTACTTAATATGTTATATAGGAACCTGATGATAACTACAAATCCCAAATCTATGATAGATACACAAAAAATAAAGAGAAAGAAAGCCAAACAAAGCGCTATAGATATTCATTGATCACAAAAAAAAAAAAAGAGAGCAAGAGAAGAAAGGAATAAAGAACTATAAAACCACCAGAAACAAAATTTAAGAATGGCAATAAGTACATACCTATCAATAATTACTTTAAGTGTAAATGCCCTAAATGCTCCAAAGGACATAGAGTGGCAGAATGGATTTAAAAAAAAAAAAAAACAGGACCCATCTTTATGCTGCCTACAAGAGACACCTCAGACCTAAAAATGCATATAGACCAAAAGTGAAGGGATGGAAAACCATGCAGATTGAAGTGGGGAAAAAAAGAGCTTGGGTAGCAATGCTTACATCAGACCAAATAGATGTTAAAACAGACTGCGGCAAGGGACAAAGAAGGGAATTACATAATGATAAAAGGATTAATCCAATAAGAGGCTATAATAATTGTAAATATCCATGCACCCAAAACCAGAGCACCTAACTACATAAAGCCAATATTAATGGACATAGAGAAATTGATGGCAATACAATAATAGTAGGAGATTTCAGCACTCCACTCACATCAAGAGATAGATTATCCAGGCAGAAAAATCAATAAGGAAACAATGCCTTTGGATGACACGTTGGACTAGAGGGACATAACAGATATATACAGAATATTCCATCCAAAAAAAACAGAATAGACATTCTTTTTAAGTGCATATGGAAACATTCCTCAGAATAGATCATACATTAGTCCATAAAACAAACCACAATAAATTTGAGAAGATTGAAATCATACTGTGCATGTTTTCCAAACACAATATGAAACTAGAAATAAATCACGAGAAAAAAATGGAGAAAACACAAACATGTGGATTCTAAACGTGGTACTAAACAACTAATGGGTCAATGAAGCAATCAAAGAAAATATAAAAAATTACATGGAGACAAATGAAAACAAAAACACAACAGTCCAAAATTTCTAGGACACAGTGAAAGCAGTTCTATGAGGGAAATGTATAGCAAAACAGGCTACCTCAAGAATCAAGAAAAAACTCAAATTAAATAAAAATCTATCTTTACACCTAAAGAAACTAGAAAAAGAACAAATAAAACCCAAGGTGAGTAGAAGAAAGGAAATAATAAGATCAGACCAGAAATAAACGACATAGAGACTAAAAAACAACAACAAAAAATGAAACCAAGAGCTGCTTCTTTGAAAAAAATAAACAAAACTGACAAACAATTAGCCAGACTCATCAAGAAAACAAGGCTAGGGTCCCAAATGAGTAAAATCAGAAATGAGAGAGAAGTAACAATCAATATCACAGAAATACAAAGGACTATAAGAGAATACAATGAAAAATTATATGACAGCAAACTGGATAACCTAGAAAAAATGAATAAATGCTAAGAAACATACAATCTTCTGAAACTGAACCAGGAAGAAATGGAAAATCAGAATAGACCAATTACAAGTAACAAAATTGAATTAGTAATCAGAACACTACAAAAAAAACAAGAGTCCAGGACCAGATGGACTCACAGGTGAATTCTACTAGACATTTAAAGAAGAGTTAATACCTATTCTCTTCAACTATAGCAGGTTTATCAACAATAGCCAAATTATGGAAAAAGCACAATTCCATCAACGGATGAATGGATAAAGATGTGGGGTGTGTGTGTGTGTGTGTGTGTGTGTGTATGAATATTAGCCATCAAAAAGGATGAAATCTTGCTATTTGCAATAGGTGGTTGGAGCTAGAGAGTATTATGCTAAGTGAAACAAGTTAGTCAGAGAAAGACAAATACCATATGATTTCACTGATGTGAAATTTAAGAAACAAAGCCAATGAACATGAGGGGGTGGAAAAGAGAGAGGCAAACCATAAAACAGACTCTTAACTATAGATACCAAACTGAGTGTTGCTGGAGGGGAAGTTAAATAGGTGATGGCTATTAAGGAGGGCACTTGTGATGAGCACTCAGTGTTGTATGTAAGTGGTGAATAGCTAAATTTTACACCTGAAACTAATATTACACTGTATGTTAAATAACTGGAATTTAAATAAAAACTTGAAAGAAAAAAATCGTATGATCATCTCAATAGATGCAGAAAAAGCATTTAACAAAATTCACCATCCATTAATGATTAAAAAATTTCAGTAAAATGGGGTTAGATGGAACATATCTCAACATAATAAAGGCCATGTGTGAAAAACCTGCAGCTAACATCATCCTCAATATTGAAAAACTGAGAGCTTTCCCTCTAATGTCAGGAGAAAGACAGGAATGTTAATTCACAACATGTTTATCCAACATAGTACTAGAAGTCCTAGCCACAACAATCAGACAAGATAAAGAAATGAGGCATCCATATTTGTTAAGACGAAGTTAAACTGTCACTATTTATAGACAGCATGATACTATACATAGAAAATCCTAAAGATTCCACCAAAAATACTAGAAGTAATAAATAAATTTAGTAAAGTGACAGGATACAAAATTAATACCCAGAAATCTGTAGTGTTACTATACACTAGAAACAAAATTGCTGGCAGGGAAATTTAAAAAAGAACACCATATACAATTGCACAAAAAAGAATAAAATACTTAGGAATAAACTTAACCAAAGAGGTGAAAGACCTGTACACTGAAAACTATAAAACACTGATGAAAGAAATTAAAGATGACACAACCAAATGGAAAAATATTTCATACTTAGGGATTGGAAGAACTAATGTTGTCAAAAGGTCCATGTTACCCAAAGCAATCTACTGATTCAATGTAATTCCTATGAAAATACCAATAGCATTTTTCACAGAACTAGAGCAAGTAATACTAAAACTTGTATGGAACCATAGAAGATCCCATATCGCCAAAGCAATCCTGAGAAGGAAGAACAAGTTGGATGTATCACAAGTCCATATTTCAAGGTACACTACAAAGCTGTAGTAGTCAAAACAGTATGGTATGGGCCCAAAAATAGACACATAGATCATTGGAATAGGATAGAGAGCCCAGAAATAAAGCCACGTATATATGGTTAATTAATCTATGACAAAGGTGGCAAGAATATGCAATGCAGAAAATACAGTCTTTTCAATAAATGGAGCTCGGAAAACTGGACAACTACATATAAAAGAATGTTCACAGCAGCATTGTCCACAATAGCTAAATTGTGGAAGGAGCCGAGATGCCCTTCAACAGATGACTGGATTAAGAAGATGTGGTCCATATATACAATGGAATATTACTCAGCCATCAAAAAGAATGATTTCTCGACATTTGCTGCAACATGGATGGGACTGGAGGAGATAATGCTAAGCGAAGTAAGTCAAGCAGAGAAAGACAATTATTATATGGTTTCTCTCATCTATGGAACATAAGAACTAGGAAGATCAGTAGGAGAAGAAAGGGATAAAGAAAGGGGGGGTAATCAGAAGGGGGAATGAAGCATGAGAGACTATGGACTCTGAGAAACAAACTGAGGGCTTCAGAGGGGAGGGGGTTGGGGGAATGGGATAGGCTGGTGATGGGTAGTAAGGAGGGCACGTATTGCATGGTGCACGGGTGTTATATGCAACTAATGAATCATTGAACTTTGCATCGGAAACCGGGGATGTGCTGTATGGTGACTAACATAATATAATTAAAAAATATTACTATAAAAAATAATAAATAAATAAATAAAAAGCTTTTGTACAGCAAAGGAAACAATACGCAATACTAAAAGACAACCTGCTGAATGGGAGAAGACATTTGCAAATGATTTATCCGGTAAGGGGTTAATATCCAAGTACATAAAGTACTCGTACAACTCAACACCAAAAAGCAAACAATCTGATTAAAAAAATGGGCAGGGGACCAGAATAGACATATTTCCAAAGAAGACATTCAGATAGCCAACAGACATTTGAAAAGATGCTCAACATCATTTATCATCAGAGAAGTGCAAATCAAAACCACAATGAGTTATCAATTCATGCCTGTTAGAATGGCTAAAATCAAGAAGATAAGAAACAAGTGTTGGCAAGGATGTAGAGGAAAAGGAACCCTTATGCACTCTTGGTGGGAATTTAAATTGGCATAGCCACTATGGGAAAACAGGAAGGAGCTTCCTCAAAAAATTAAAAAGAGAAATACCATATGATACAATAATTCCAGTATTGGGTATTTACCCAGGGAAAATAAAAACATTAACTTGAAAAGATGTATGGACTCCATGTTTACTGCAGCATTATTTACTATCAAGATGTGGGAGCAACCTAAGTGTTCATCAATAGATGAATGGATAAGGAAAATGTGGTATACATACACAATAGACTATCACACAGCTATAAAAAAGATAAGATCATACCATTTGAAACAACATGGATAGACCTAGAGGGTATTATTCTAAGTGAAAGAAGTCAAACTGAGAAAGACAACTACTATATAATTCCTCTTATAAATGGAATCTAAAAACATGAGTAAACAAACAAAAGCAGAATCAGAACTATAAATACAGAGAACAAACTGATGGTTGCTGAAGGGGAGGAGGATGGAGAGGTAGGCAGAACGCATGAAAAAGAAAGGGAGATACAGACCTCCAGATATGGAATGAATGGGTCACAGGAGTAAAAAGCAGAGTGTGAGGAAAACAGTCAATAGTATTGTGATAATGATATAATGGAATAGATGTTAGCTATACTTGTGGTGAACATAGAATAATGTATAAACTTGTCAAATCACTAACTTGTACACCTGAAACTAATGTAACATTGTGTATCAACTATACTCAAGAATGAATGAATGAATAAATAAATAAATAAATAAATAAATAAATAAATAAAAATAGGCATCAGTGCTGTGTTAATTCTTGCAATACCATTGGTTATTCACCTGGGAAGAATGTCAGTTTCTGGCTCAAATTCTTTAATGTTATTTTGGACTTACATATTATTAATGTAAGAGAGCATGTTGAACTCATGATGAAGGTCGATTTTCTGAAATAAATTTAAAAAGTTAACAAATCTCTTTTATATAACTATCTCATTTCTCACAACAATCCTTAGGGGTAGTAATCCATTTCCTATTGGTGAGTAATAAACTATCTCACATCTTAGTTGCACTAAACAACCATTTTGTAATGCTCAAGAATTCTGTAGGTCAGAATTTGGACAGGGCTTGGCTGGACATTCTTCACGCGTCTTGGGGTTTCTTACGCAGTTGCTATCACATGTTGTCTGGGACTTTAGTCTTATCAAGGCTCTATTGGGCTTAATGTCCAAGATGGCTCACTTGTATGGCTTGCAGTTTGATGTTGGCTATTGTTTGGGATCTCATGGGGGGTGGCGGTCATCTTTCAATTAGACAGACTCCGCATGGGTTCTATATGTGGCTTTTCCTTCACAGCATGGTGGCCTCGGAGTAATCAAAATTCTAACATGGCAGCTCAGGGCTGAAGTTCAAGTAAAGCGACAGAAGGTGGAAGCTGCATGGCGTTTTTGTTTTTGTTTTTGTTTTTTACTTAGTTTTGAATCTAACACAGTATTCCTTTGGCTGTACTCTTTGTTGAAGCAGTCACAAGCCTGCCTAGATTTAGGGGAGGGAGATAGACTCTATCTCTTAAAGAGGAGAGAGTCAAAAATTTTGTGTCCATTCTAAAAAAAAATAGCCACAGGTAGTTATTACTACTTCTACCACAGATGATGAAAATGATGTTCAAAAAGGTTAAATAATTTGCCTAGTATCTTGGAGCCATAGATGTCAAATCCCAGACTTGAAGCCAGATATTTTGATACTAAATCCAGCATTCTTGCCATTATATTACTCTTTATTCTAAGAAGTCAGTGTTGGCAATAGTGATAAGAAAAGGCTTTCTGAAGGAAATGGGGCTCTGAGTGTGATCTTAATAGATGAGGCTTATCTGAATACCTAGAAGAAAAGGATGCAAGGACTTTAAGAAAAGGCAGTGGGGCGCCTGGGTGGCACAGAGGTTAAGCGTCTGCCTTCGGCTCAGGGCGTGATCCCAGCGTTCTGGGATCGAGCCCCACATCAGGCTCTTCCGCTATGAGCCTGCTTCTTCCTCTCCCACTCCCCCTGCTTGTGTTCCCTCTCTCGCTGGCTGTCTCTATCTCTGTCGAATGAATGAATAAATAAATAAATAAATAAATAAATAAATAAATAAATAAATAAATCTTAAAAAAAAAAAAAAAGAAAAGGCAGTGGGAATATGACGATTCAATCAGAAAACACCTAATATAACTTATCACTTCCCTTGTAAACCTACTGTTTCCACTGTAGTTGCTCAAGGCAGAAACTAGAAGTCCTTTCCTCTTTTCTCTCTTTATTTCCCACATCATGTCAACTTCAAGTCGTACTGATTTCAACCTCTTGATACCTCTAAAATATGACCTTGACTCTCCATCTCTTCCCTGGTGGTCCTGTAATATCTTTCATCTAGACAAGGGGTTAGCAAACCATGGCCCATGGATGAATCTGGCCCACGACCTGGTTTTCTATGTCTGGCAAGCTAAGAATGGTTTCTACATTTTCCGATGGTTGAAAAAATTAAAAGAAGAATAATATTTTTTGATACATTAAAATTATATAAAATTCAAATTTTAGTTTCCATAAAGTTAGAGGCTTTTTAATGACATCAAATACTTGAAAGAATCAGGCTCCCATTGTATATGCTACCCCTGAATTTGTTTGTTTCCTTGAGGTTTTTTTTTTTTCTTTTATGTTTACTATCTTAGTTGCAGCAAAAATTGATACACATTTAAGGGAACATATTTAAAGTGCACAATTTGATGAGTTTTGACACACAAGTATACATCCACAAACCATCAACACAATCAAGATAATGAACATATTCATTATCCCCCAGTTATTCCTCATGTCCCTTTGTTATCCTCTCTCTTACACATCTCTGACCCTGCCTGGTTTCCAAGCAAACATTGATCAACCTGCTTTCTGTCACCATTGATCAGTTTACATTTTCTAGAATTTTATATCAATCAAATCATGTATTACATACTATTTTTTGGTATAGTTTCTATCATCCAGCAAAATTATTTGGATTATCCATGTTGTGCACAACAATAGTTCATTGCTTTTCATTGATGAGTAGTATAACAATGTTGAGATACATCACAATTGACCTGTTGATATACAGGAGGTTTCTTCCAATTTTTAACTATTAAAGATAAAGCTGCTGTGAACATTCTTGTATGGCCTGTGAACATATATTTTTATTTTTCGTGGGTAGATAGCAAGAAAAAAATTATGGGTCATATGCTAGTTATGTGTTTAACTTTTTAGAAAACCACTAAACTATTTTGCAAAGACGCTTATCATCTTACATTGTCACCAGTGTGTATGAGAGCTACATTTGCTCTCCATCCTTACCAACACCAATGGTTGATATGATCAGTCTTTTTCAATTTTACAAATTCTAGTGGGAGTTTATGAGTATCTAAATGTGTGTTTTTTCCAAAGTGTTTTTGTTTTACATGTCCCTAATGACAAATGACGTTGAATACTTTTTCACATACTCATTTAATACTTCTATATTTTCTTTGTGAAGTATGTGTTCAGATGTTTTGCCCATTTTAATTGGGTTGTTCATATTCTAATCATTATTTTTATAGTGAGATATAAGTATCTTGTTGGTAAATTTTTTTTACAGGTATTTTCTCCCATTTGGGGGATTGCCTTTTAATTTTCATCACAGTGTCTTTTGAAGATAAAAAATATTTTTATGTTATGAATTCCTAATATATTGATTTTTTTCTTCAATAAAAGGTTGTGTTTTGTGTTTTATTTAAGACATCTTTGGCAAATGCAAATTGACTCTAATCTGCTCTTGTGTTTCCTACTGGATATTTTATTGTGTTAGCTTTTACTTACAGATATACGAATCATTTTGAATTAGTTTTAGTACATGATACGAGGTAAGGATTGAGGTTCCCATATTTTTCATGTGGTAATCAAATTGTCCCAGCATCAAAAATATTTTTGAAATTATTAACCTTTCCCAACTGAATTATCTTGGCAACTTTGTTGAAAATCAATTGACTATGTGTGTGTGGGTCTACTTCTATACTCTTTATTCTTTTTTTTTTAAGTAGGCTCTATATCCAACATGGGGCTTGAACACATGACCCTGAGATCAAGAGTCACATGCTCCACTGAATGAACCAGCCAGATGCCCCTGTACTCTATTCTGTTTCATAGATCTGTATGTCAATCTTTACGCCAATATTTCATTGCCTTATTATTATAGCTTTATAATTAATACCACAATTGGGTAATGTGAGTTCTTCACATTTTTTCTTCCTTTTCAAAATTAGCTTGGCTATTCTAGGTCTAGTGAATTTGAATAAAAAATTCAGAATAAACTGCCCAATAAAAAAAAATCCTTGAATTAGAATTTGATTGGGACTGTGTTAAATCTATAGGTTGATGGGATGCCAGGTGTGGGGCACACATCCCGGGACACTGCACGGTTGAGCAGCACCAACAGAAACAGAGTTAAAGTGGCCAGAACATCAGTGGAGAATGGTCCGCCATCCCTCTGTTCTGAGACAGAGGCTGAGATTCGGCCACTGCTGCTCTGATTCTCAGAAGAGGCACAGCAAACCCCTAGGGAAAGCTGCCAGAGAACAAAAGCCTGGAAATACCGGCTCACAGTGTGCCCAACCCCATCCCCCCTTGCAGGGGACATGGAGACTCTACCCAAAAAGGGTTGCCTGAGTATCGGCATGGCAGGCCCCTCCCCCAGAAAGCAGGCTGAAAAATCAAGAAGCCCACATCCCTAGGATCCCTATAAAACAAGGGCGCACTGCCTGGGTCCCAGTCAACAACTTGGGCTCTGGACAACCCCGCAACCTCTCCTCATCAGAATGACGAGAAGGAGAAGTCCCCCCCAGCAAAGAAAAGACAATGAGTCTGTGGCCTCTGCCACAGAATTAACACATATGGATGTATCCCAATGATCAGAAATGGAATTCAGAGTAACAATGGTCAAGATGATGTGTCGACATGAAAAATGTATTACCGAAAATGTTAATGAGAATATAGAATCTCTAAGGGTGGAAATGAGAGCGAATTTGGCAGAAATTAAAAATGCTATGAGTCAAATGCAGTCAAAACTAGAGGCTCTGATGGCCAGGGTGAATGAGGAAGAAGAACGTATCAGTGAATTGGAGGATGGGTTAGTAGAAGAGAAAGCTAAAATAGAATCTGGACTCAAAAAAATCCACACTCAGGAAGGTAGGTTACAGGAGATTCCTGACTCAATGAAACATTCCAATGTCAGAATCATCGGCATCTCCATGGGGGTGGAGAAAAACAGAGGAGTAAAAGAGATATTTGAACAAATTGTAGCTGAAAACTTCCCTAATCTAGCAAGGGAAACAAACATTTGCGTCCAAGAGGCATAGAGGACCCCTCCCAAGCTCAACCATGAAAAACCTACACCACGTCATGTCATAGCGCAATTCGCAAACAGTAGATCCAAGGATACAGTGTTGAAAGCGGCCAGGGCAAAGAAATTTCTCACGTACCAAGGCAAAGGTATCAGAATTATGTCAGACCTGTCTACACAGACCCGCAAAGAGAGAAAGGCTTGGGGGGGCATTTTTAAAGCTCTTTCAGAGAAAAACATGCAGCCAAGGATCCTCTATCAAGCAAGGCTGTCATTCAGAATTGATGGAGAAATAAAGACCTTCCAGAATCACCATCATTGACCAATTTCGTAACCATGAAACCAGCCCTACAGGAGATATTAAGGGGGGTTCTATAAAAGTTAAAAGGCCCCAAGAGTGATACAGAACAAAAAGTCACAATCTATACAAACAAAGACTTTACTGGCAGCATGGCATCATTAAAATCATATCTCTCTATAATCAGTCTCAATGTAAATGGCCTAAATTCTCCCATAAAATGCCACAGGGTTGCAGATTGGATAAAAAGACATGACCCATCCATTTGCTGTCTACAAGAGACTCATTCTAAACGTAAAGATACATTCAGGCTGAAAGTAAAGGGATGGAATACCATCTTTCATGCCATTGGACCTCAAAAGAAAGCTGGGTTAGCAATTCTCATGTCAGACAGATTGGATTTTAAACTAA
>NC_048238.1:104331248-104400066 GCF_002007445.2 Ailuropoda melanoleuca | reverse complement strand
ATAGATAAAAATACACTAATAGTAGGAGACCTCAACACTACACTATCAGCAATAGACAGATCACCTAAGCAAGAAATCAGCAAAGAAACAAGAGCTTTGAATGCTATACTCAACGAGTTGGACCTCATAGATATATATAGAACACTACACCCCAGAACCAAAGAATACTCATTCTATTCTAATGCCCATGGAACATTCTCAAGAATAGACCATGTTCTGGGTCACAAAACAGGTCTCAACCGATACCAAAGGACTGAAATTATACCCTGCATATTCTCAGACCACAACGCTTTGAAATTAGAACTCAGCCACAAGGAAAAATTTGGAAGAAACTCGAACACTTTGAGACTAAGAACCATCCTACTCAGGAATGACTCGATAAACCAGGAAATCAAAAATCAATTTAAACAATTTATGGAGACCAACAAGAATGAAAACACAATGGTCCAAAACCTATGGGATACTGCAAAGGCAGTCCTAAGGGGAAAATACATAGCCATCCAAGCCTCACTCAAAAGAATAGAAAAATCTAAAATGCAGTTTTATATTCTCACCTCAAGAAGCTGGAACAGCAACAGAGGGACAGGCCTAATCCATGTAGGAGGAAGCAGTTGACCAAGATTAGAGCAGAAATCAATGAATTAGAAACCAGAAGTACAGTAGAGAGATCAACAGAACTAGAAGTTGGTTCTTTGAGAAAATCAATAAAATTGACAAACTGCTGGCAAGACTTATCCAAAAGAATAGAGAAAGGACCCAAATTAATAAAATTATGAATGAAAAAGGAGAGGTCACGACCAACACCAATGAAATTGGAAGGATTATTAGAAACTTTTATCAACAGCTATATGCCAATAAATAAGGCAATCTGGAAGAGAAGGAGGCCTTCCTGGAAACCTAAAAACTACCAAGACTGAAACAGGAAGAAATTGATTTCTTAAACAGGCCAATTAATTATGAAGAGATTGAGTCAGTGATAAACAACCTTCCAAATAACAAAACTCCAGGCCCGGAGGGTTTTCCTGGGGAATTCTACCAAACATTCAAAGAAGAAATAATACGTATTCTCCTAAAGCTATTTCAAAAATAGAAGCAGAACGAAAGCTACCAAACTCATTCTATGAGGCCAATATTACCTTGTTCCCAAACCAGGCAAAGACGCCATCAAAAAGGAGAATTACAGAACGATTTCCCTAGTGAATATGGACGCCAAAATCCTCAACAAGATCCTTGCTAATAGAATCAAACAGTACATTAAAAGGGTTATCCATCATGACCAAGTGANGGCTAATAGAATCCAACAGTACATTGAAAGGATTATCCATCATGACCAAATGGGATTCATACCTGGGATGCAAGCTTGGTTCAACATTCGCAAATCGATCAGCGTGATACATCATATCAACAAGAAAAGACTCAGGAACCATATGATCCTCTCGATTGATGCAGAAAAAATTTGATAAAATACAGCATCCTTTCCTGATTAACACCCTTCAGAGTGTAGGGGAATAGAGGGTACATTTCTCAATCTCATAAAAGCCATCTATGAAAAGCCTACTGCAAGCATTATTCTCAATGGGGAAAAGCTGGAAGCCTTTCCCTTAAGATCAGGAACACGACAAGGATGCCCACTCTCGCCACTATTATTCAACATAGTACTAGAAGTCCTTGCAACAGCAATCAGAAGACAAAAAGGGATCAAAGGTATCCAAATCGGCAAAGAAGAAGTCAAACTGTCTCTCTTTGCAGATGACATGATACTCTATATGGAAAACCCAAAAGAATCCACGCCCAAACTATTAGAAGTTATAGAGTAATTCAGTAATGTGGTGGGATACAAAATCAATTCTCAGAAATCAGTTGCATTTCTATACACGAATAACGAGACTGAAGAAAGAGAAATTAGGGAATCCATCCCATTTACAATAGCACCAAAAACCATACGTTACCTTGGAATTAACTTAACCAGAGACGTAAAGGACCTATATCCTAGAAACTATAGATCACTTTTGAAAGATATTGAGGAAGACATAAAAAGATGGAAAAATATTCCATGCTCATGGATTGGAAGAATTAACATAGTTAAAATGTCCATGCTACCCAGAGCAATCTACACTTTCAGTGCTATCCCGATCAAAATACCAATGACGATTTTCAAAGAGCTGGAACAAATAGTCTTTAAATTTGTATGGAACCAGAAAAGGCCCCGACTCGCCAAGGAACTGTTGAAAAGGAAAATCAAAGCTGGGGGCATCACAATGCCGGGTTTCGTGCTGTACTACAAAGTGNAAAGGAAAAACAAAGCTGGGGGCATCACAATGCCGGATTTCGAGCTGTACTACAAAGCTGTGATCACAAAGACAGCATGGTACTGGCACAAAAACAGACACATAGACCAATGGAACAGAATAGAGAACCCAGAAATGGACCCTCGGCTCTTTGGGCAACTAATCTTTGATAAAGCAGGAAAAAACATCCAGTGGAAAAAAGACAGCCTCTTCAATAAATGGTTCTGGGAAAATTTGACAGCTACATGCAAAAGAGTGAAACTTGACCACTCTCTCACACCATACACAAAGATAAACTCCAAATGGATGAAAGACCTCGATGTGAGACAGGAATCCATCAAAATCCTGGAGGACAACATAGGCAGCAACGCCTACGACATCGGCCAAAGCAACCTTTTTCATGACACATCTCCAAAGGCAAGAGAAACAAAAGATAAAATGAACATATGGGACTTCATCAAGATAAAAAGCTTCTGCACAGCCAAGGAAACAGTCAAAAAAACTAAGAGGCAGCCCACGGAATGGAAGAATATATTTGCAAAGGACACTACAGATAAAGGACTGGTATCCAAGATCTACAAAGAACTTCTCAAACTCAATACTCGAGAAACAAATAAACAAATAAAAAAATGAACAGACACTTTTCCAATGAAGACATACAAATGGCTAACAGACACATGAAAAAATGTTCAAAATCATTAGCCATCAGGGAAATTCAAATCAAAACCATGCTGAGATACCACCTTACGCCAGTTAGAATGGCAAAAATAGACAAGGCAAGAAACAACAATTGTTGGAGAGGATGTAGAGAAAGGGGATCCCTCCTACATTGTTGGTGGGAATGCAAGTTGGTACAGCCACTCTGGAAATCAGTGTGGAAGTCCCTTAAAAAGTTAAAAATTGAGCAGCCCTATGACCCAGCCATTGCACTACTGGGTATTTACCCCAAAGATACAGACGTAGTGAAGAGAAGGGCCATATGCACCCCAATGTTCATAGCAGCATTGTCCACAATAGGTAAATCGTGGAATGAACTGAGATGCCCTTCAACAGATGACTGGATTAAGAAGATGTGGTCCATATATACAATGGAATATTACTCAGCTGTCAGAAAGAACGAGTTCTCAACATTTGCTGCAACCTGGACGGCACTGGAGGAGATAATGCTAAGTGAAATAAGTCAAGCAGAGAAAGACAATTATCATATGGTTTCTCTCATCTATGGAACATAAGAACTAGGAAGATCAGTAGGGGAAAAGGGATAAAGGAAGAGGGGGTAATCAGAAGGGGGAATGAAGCATGAGAGACTATGGACTCTGAGAAACAAACTGAGGGCTTCAGAGAGGAAGGGTTGGGGTAATGGGATAGACTGATGATGGGTAGTAAGGAATGCACGTATTGCATGGTGCACTGGGTGTTATACGCAACTAATGAATCATCGAACTTTACAACTGAAACCAGGGATGTACTGTATGGTGACTAACATAATATAATAAAAAAACATTAAAATAAAAAAAAATCTATAGGTTGATTTGGGGAGAATTGACATCATGAGTCAATTCGTGAGCACAGTCTATCTCGGCATTTATTTAGGTCTTATTTATTTCATCATTGTCTGTAGTTTTCAGTGTACAGATCCTGCATATCTTCTGTCAAATTCATCCCCAAGTATTTAATATTATGTGCCATTGTTCATGGTCTTATTTTTTTTTTAAATTTCAGTTTCTGATTGTTCATTCTTAGTACTTAGAAATGCAATTGATTTTTTTTGAACATTCATTCTGCAACCTTGTTAAGCTTATGTTTCTAGTAGCTTCGTTTTACATATTTGTTAGGATTGCTTTGTTTTGCATATTTGTTAGGATTTACTATAAAGAGGATCATTTATCTGAAAATAAAAACAGTTTTACTTCTTCCTTTCTAGTCAATATGCCATTTATTTCTTTTTTCTAGCCTGATTTCTCAGCCAGAACTCCAGTATAACTGAATAGAACTGATAAGAGTGGACATTCATGTTTCCTTTTTCTGATCTTACAGTTAAGTGTATTAGTCAGGTATTGCCAGAGAAGTAGAAACAATAGGATGTGTGTGTGTGTGTGTGTGTGTGTAGAGATAAAGAGAGTGATCTCAGATAGGTAGGTAGATAGATATACACATTGACATCTACATCTATAAAATAGATTTATTTTATTTTATTTTATTTTATTTTATTTTTAAATGTTTTTTATTATGTTAGTCACCATACAGTACATCCCTGGTTTTTGATGTAAAGTTCTATGATTCATTAGTTGCATATAACACCCAGTGCAGCATGCAATTTTAATAAATTGTATCATGTAATTGTAGGGACAGACAGGTCCAAAATCTTCAGGGTAGGTCAGCAGGCTAAATTCTAGCACAAGTTGTTTCGGATTGAGCCTGAAGGCAATAGGGAGACAGAATTCCTCTTCCTTGGGGGACCACAGTCTTTTTTTATCTTGAGGGTTTCAGCTTACTGGATGAGGCCTACCCACATTTTGGGATGTAGTCTGGTCTTCTCAAAGTCTACTGATTTAAATGTTAATCATATCTCAAAAAATACCTTTACAGCAACATATAGACTGGTGTTTGACTAAACAACTGGGCACCACAGATTAGCCAAGTTGACACATAAAATAAAGCATTCAGCATTTTGCCTTTAAATACAATATTAACTGTAGGTTTTTCATAGACACTGTTTATCTGATTGAAGAAGTTCTTCTAGTTCCTTTAAGTTTGCTTAGAGTTTATTCCAGGAGTGTATGCATATTCCAGGAATGTATGTTCGATTTTTCATATGGTTTTTACAAATTTTTTTATATAATCATTTGGTTTTTCTTCTTTAGTCTGTAAATATGGTGATTTACATAAACCGATTTTTAAATATTGAGCAAATCTTGTAATCCTGGGATAAACCCTATTTGTTTATGATGTATTATCCTTTTTATGTGTAGGTGGATTCTACTTGCTAAAATTTTGTCAGGTATTTTTCTATGTTCCTATGTGACAATTGTCTGTAGTGTTTTTTCTTTTAATAACCTTTTTTCTTGTTTTGGTGATATGTTAATATTGGCATCAAAAAACATGTTGGGGATATTCTCTCCTCTTTAATAGGCAATTTTTTTTAGGATTGGTATTATTTATTCCTTAAATATTTGATAGAATTCCCCAGTGAAACCATTAGTGCCTGGTGTTGTCTTTATCTCTATCTTTTTAAAAAATACTTTATTATTTTTAAGCAGTTTTAGGATTATAACGAAATTGTTGAGAAGGTCCAGAGGTTTCCCATATATGCCCTGCCTGCACAAATGCATTACCTCCCCCATTATAAACATCACTCACCAGAATGATGTATATATATTTTTTTTACCAAGGTTGAGCCTACATTGGCAGTGTACTATTCTGTGAGATATTGTAATTGTGAATACACAGAATTAAACTGTGGATTAAATTGTCATAATTCATAAAATGTCACAGAACTAAGAGTAAATTTTAATGTATATAAATTTTTTAAAAGATTTTATTTATTGAGAGAGCAAGAGAGAGAGAGAGCATGAATAGGGGGAGGGGCACCAAGTGAGGGACAAGCAGACTCCCTGCTGAATAGGAAGCCTGACCTGGGGCTCAATCCCAGAACCCCAGGATCATGACCTGAGCTGAAGGCAGACACTTGACCAACTGAGCCACCCAGGTGCTCCTAATGTATATAAATTTTGAAAGTAATTTAAGAGGTTGGAGGATCCCAAGATAAAATACATAATGTGATGAAATAATCTAACTATATTGCCAATGTATGAAGAAAGCTCACTCTAAGGTTGTGGTTGGAAGAATTAGCTAAGTAACTTTGGAAATGAGTGGATTCTGTAAGACTAAAGGCAAAAAGAACTATAAATAAAAGTTGTCATCAATTTGATAACTTGATCCCCATGCTGGTACATGTAGGAATTCTAAAACCACTTTACATGTATATTAGAATTAAACCATTAAGTAAGTGGTTGGTTGGGGTGCCTGGGTGGCGCAGTCATTAAGTGTCTGCCTTCAGCTCAGGGCATGATCCCAGAGTCCTGGGATCGAGCCCCGCATCAGGCTCCCTGCTCCACTGGGAGCCTGCTTCTTCCTTTCCCACTCCCCCTGCTTGTGTTCCCTCTCTCACTGGCTGTCTCTCTCTCTATCAAATAAATAAAATAAAATATTTTTTTAAAAAAGTAAGTGGTTGGTTGATGATGGGAGCCAGATTTCTCAATGGAGTAAAGAGCTTACAGATAAGCAAGGGAAGGAGGCCAGAATGATCCATCTGATAAAAGATTAGAGTTGGAGACCTCAGTATGAATCATGTTTACCTTAATGTAGTTACTGATGGTTACATATAGAAACATTTATAAATCTATGTATACACATGGATTAGTATACACTGTTATATCTTCTTGTTTTGTCAGCTGATGGTCCTAAAAACAATGACACCTCAGTAGCAATGAGCACATCTAGTGCCTAGATCTTGGTTTCTAAGACTATTCTCCAAAAAAAGGAAACAAGGTTCCTGAGAGAAATAACTAATTCTAGGACTAGTGCAGGGAATATACAAGATGAACCAGGGAGATCTTATAGTGGCAGTAATAAAGAACATGCTAAGCAAACAAACAAAATAGAAAAAATACAGTAAATTATGGGGGTATGTCAAAAGGACATAGGAGTCAACTGAAATGGCCAAAGTTGGAACAATTTGAGCAACTCAATAAATTAGTATTGAATTATAACCCAAAGTATAAAATAAATATCCATGAGTCCATAGTCACATAAATAAATGGTTGAGTAAATAAATTTGGAGGAGTATAAACAAATTTCTCATGCAGAAAATTTCCAAATAATTTATGTAATTGATCTACCCTTAAGGATTTGGCCATAACTCTACACTCTTTAAGTGTGAGTTGTGCATAGTGACTTTCTTTTAAAGATTGCATCATGTAGAGGAAGGAAACAATTAACTGATTTTATAATTGAAAAAATTCACAAACACTACCTCATCCAAGTATCAAGTTTAACATAAATATTAATAAGTCATGTTGTTAGTGTGTAACAATGATATAATGTGATGAGAATGGCATTTTACATATGGCTGAACTCCCAAAAACTTAATTTAATCATGAGGTAAAAGTCTGACAAATGCCAGTTGAAGAACATTTTACAAAGGACCTAACCAGTACTCCTCAAAACTATAAAGATCATCAAAAGCAAAGGAAGTCTGAGAAACTGTTACAAGCAAGAGAAGCCTAAGTAGGCATGACCAGTAAAAGAAATGTGGAATCCTGAATGGGAGTCTAGAGGTGAAAAAGGACATTAGGGGAAAATGATGAAATCTAAGTAAAGCATAAACTTTAGTTATTAATAATGTATCAATTTTGGTTCATTAATTTTGACAAATATATGATACTAATGCAAATTCAGCAATCCCACTTCTTGGTATTATGCTGAGTGAAGTAAGTCAGTCACAAAAAGACAAATACTGCATAATTCCACTTTTGTGAGGAATCTGAAATAGTCAAGCTAGTAGAAACAGAAAGAATAGTGGTTGCCAGGGCAAGGAGGGAGAGGGAAAATGGGGAATTATGCAGTATAGAGTTTCAGTCACGCAAGATGAAAAAGTTCTAGAGATCTGTTGTACAATAATGTACATATAGTTAACAATACTGAAATGTATACTTAAATTTGTTAAAAGGGTAATTTATGGGTTTATCACCATAAAGTAAATATGGTTTAATTCACTTTAATTTAAAAATGAATACATGTGCTATTATTTTATGGGAGAAAGGGATGATGTGTTTTCAAAGTAAATAAAGACTAGATCATAAGAAATCAGTCATTCAATATTTATCGACTATTTCATATGGGTCAGATGCCAGATTAGGTTCTAGGTATAAATGATAAAAGACTTAGTACCTGCACTGAAAGAGTATAGTTTAATGGGGAAGACAGATAAGGAAGCAGTAATAGTACCATGTGGCAAGTGCTATGATGGAGGGATGCAGTACTCATTGGAAGTGAAAAGGAGGGCATCCCAACCCAGACTTAGGGGACACTTTCCAGAGGAGGTGATACCTGAGTTGACTCTTAAATGATGAGTATTTTCAGGTGGAAAATGATAGAATGGAATGCCAGGCAGTGGGGAGATCAGGTGTGAAAGCACAGAGGTATGAAATACTATATAGATCGGATGACAACTGAAATAATACGTGTCAAGGAAAGTGTAGAGAACAAGTCTAGAGATATTCAGGAAGGGGATGAATATGGGAAACTCTGAAAAAAATTGGTAGTTTTTTTTATAGGGTTGACTTTTGAGCACAACAGCTAGAAATTAAGATGACCTAGTTTAAGAAACACTGAGGTAAAGACATCTACATGTGTGACACACCTAAGAAATCATAGTTATATATCTCAGTAACCATGTAAATAGAATTAATGTGCTACCAAGCATAGAGTCATAATAAGGATGTTTAATTTTACCTCTGTGCTTGTGGATGGAGCTTAAAATGTTCATTGAATATGAATGGGACTAAGAAACGAGCACAGAGGCACAAGGGAAATTTTTTATAAGAGAAATGGAAGTGTGTTGGATGGCAAAAAGCCAATGGTGATTTGTACTACTTATGAGTGAGTATTTTGGAATGGAAAAGCAGAAAAAAGATGACAAAGTGAAATAGAAGAAGAAAAATGTCATGACAATCAAAGATGAAGGCAGAACAATTACAATTGAAATTAAGATAGACAATGATTTTAAAATACTCTTAGTCAAGGTCAAGAGAGGAGACAACAGGGACTCTAAGAGCTGAAAAAATATTAATAGAATGTAAAGATGGACGTCATGGATGGATACATTAATTGTTTGTGCAGAAATATGTAATTCACAGAGCAAGAGAACTACCAGATGTCATAAAAAGATAAATTTGCTAAGCTGAGAAGAAATAGATAAGGGAATCAATATTATACCAGAATAGATAACAAGAAGGTAAAACAATCATGTTTGAAAAATTGTTTTGTGATATGCGTTTAAGAGCAGAATTACTTCCTTAATTAAGGTGTTGAGTTGAAATAGTGTTAGTGTAATTAGGTATATATTCTATTATAATACTTATTTTGAACTTGCTCAATACAGTCTGTCATGGAGGGCAGAATATATGTCAATGTGTTTGAGTCAAACATATCAACAGATCGTTTTGAACATCATTGATCAAGATCTTCAGTCTGAAGTTAAAAATAATCTCCCTTTAAGCAAAGAAGATTTCAGTTGTTTGGTGTTGGATACAAAGTAAATACAGAAGATAACTGCTGAAATTTATTTAAACTGACAGAATACTATAATAGATTTAGTAACTTTGCAAAAAGTGTTTGGTTTTATCTACTCTTCTCTAAAAATCAGTTTTTACCTTAAATTTAAGATTAAGTTCAGAGTGAAATGTTACTTGTAATTCGTCATGCAATAACTTTGATGTTGTGTCTAACATTTTAAGGGCATATGACTGAAGTATAAGTGGATTTCTTACTGTTTAACAGTGCTAGAAAAGTATAATTCTTGAATATAGGTTAATAATAAAATATAGTAAAAGACTTATGTGTTTTTATGCTATCAAGAATTTTGGTTCTTAATATCTCAGAGGAAAATCAATGAAAAGTTTATTTGAGGAGATAAATTTATCTGCATATGACATATGCCATTGTTCCCCTTTTAAGTGAATGACATTAAAGGAATATAGTTATATGTTATACTCTATGTTTCCATGATTTTTGATAAGTGGTTTTCAATGAAATATTTTGAACACCACTTTGTGGAATGTATAGAGCTGTACAGTGCTGAATTTGTCCAATTCAGTATGCATTAATCGTATTGGTAAAGCCTATGCTGCAGAAACAGATAAACCCCCATCGGTTCCGTCAATCTCAGTGACTTAACACAATAGTTTATTTCTTGCTCACACTACAATCCAATTACGGTTAGGTAGCTCTCCTCCATCACTACGCAATGTGCCCTCTAAGGTTTCACTGACATGGAAAGAGAAGTCTGGTTTTTAAATGCCTCAGCCTGGAAATGTCACATTCACTTTTGTTCACAGTCCATTAGGCTAGAATTATTTATGTGGCACCAAACTAAATATAAAGAGGCTGGACATTGTAGCGGAGCTTATGGAATATTTGGTAAACACCAGCTCTCTCCAACTTTCAAGGTGTTATATTCAGTTCATGGAGACTAGACAGACCACCATCAAAACTCAGTTTGGATGTCAAGACTAATGATGTCATGCATCAACCACAAGCATGTGAAGACATTATTATTCATATATTGAGGCTTTGGGAGAGAGCCCGGCAGGGTCCCAAGCAATTCTGAAAATGGCTTGGGTGGCCTGAAAGAGAGTGGGAACAAGTAGCCCTGAATTTTGTTGTGGCAAGGGAGGGTACCAGTGTGCTTTCTTAACAGCTTTGCCCAGATATGGGGCAGAAAGAGAAGCAGGAGGCAGGGTTTGAAGCCAGTCAGTGTTCAAACAGCATAAATGGAGTAAGACTCTTTATTACACAAAGGAATGAATTATTTCATAATTTCTCCTCATTATTAATTTTAAATCCAGTTCTGAAAGCATTGTTAAGTGTATTTTATGTGCTGTGCTTAGGTACTCTCAGCATATGTTTATCGTTTGGATAAATCCTCTACACTCAAGTAATTCATACTTCCTTTTTTCAGTTTCTGCCTTCTTGGCAAGGGCCATCAGTGGTCTCTACATGCAACATGATTTTGTAAACTAATCCTGACTAGGACATAGAGTATGTATCAGAAAGTTCAGCTCACAATTTTGAGGAATCACAATCAGTCATAGATTCAACTTTTGGTTTGTCAGGAAGAACACTTGGTACACACACGTTCATTGAACCACAAAATTTCTCCACTTCCTACTTGGATCCTACTCCCTAAATATTTTGTAGTTTGGGTCACATTTCTCGGTCTCTGGTGTTGCTATAGTTTCATCCTTTGCCTGGAACAAAGCAACAAGCTTATGTCTCATCTTGCTGAATTCACTCCGAGTCCTTGTCCAGTCCATTCTCTCTCCAGCCTCATTTCATTTTACTCTCTTCCCTAAGCCATGCTGCCCTTTTGCTCGTTCTCAGAGACTCAGTACTCTCTCCCTCCTCAGGGCAGTTGTACATGTTATTCTTTCTCACTAGAGTGTTCTTTTTTCCCCTGCCCTTCACGTGACGAACTCTTCTTCATCTTTCAGTCTCAGCTCAAACATCATTTCTTTAAGGGAGTCCTCCCTGAACTCCTTATTGCCCTGGTCATTACTCAAAATCTCTTAATTACTCCCCCTACTTTTTCTTCATAGTACTTGCATTGTATTATAGTTGCTTCTTTACTCGTCTGCTTCCTTTCTATACCTTGAGCTACATGATGCAGGGAGTTTAGGGCTTTAGCTATTTTGTTTATCTTGTATCCTTAGCACCCAGACAGCATTATAGGATATACAATAATAGTACTCAGTCCCCTTCAGGGTTTAGCTCCCTGCTCTAAACATCGGCATGCCTTATATTTGAATTACTAAGAGCCATCTCAAAATCTTGGACAGAGTAAGTACACCATGAAAGTTTGCTCAGAAGCCTCACATATCATGTCTAGGAATTTGGTCTTTCTCCTAGAGAATTATTAAAGTGTCAATATACTGTAATAGGAGACCAGTGTGGGCAAGCACGTGCTTTTGAAAAACTGCTCTGGGAGTAGCAGTTGGAGTAGGGGGTGACCAGCCATAGTAGCACAGAATTGCTGAGAGGCTAAATTGGAGGACTACCATGAAAATGTGAGAAGAGAGGCCACGATTGGGTTTTAGAAGCAGAATTGGTTCCAGATTAACTTGGGAGATCACATAGGCAGCTATAAAGTAAATTCAAAGTGTTTAATATAACCAGGATGACGCTATTCCCAAACATTATGGGAGAAATTATGTCACTAGACAAATTCTTATTATGCTTCTTTTTAAACTATCTTTCTAGGTATATATAAACACTAATGCATCTTCTTTTATAATTGGTATGGTCAATGTTTCTTTCTACCACTTTAATCATGTTGGAGAATATTTTGTTGCAGCACAAAAGCCTATGATCTAATAGTTCAGAGATGTACCATGCCGGGAAAAAGGCAAGTTGTATTTCTGAGTAGGCCAAAATGAACAAAATGGTGGTTCTTTTAAAGTTTTTTTAAACCACTATTAATGGTTTAAATGAGAATGAGAACAGTGCAATTGTTATTAGATTTCAGAGGTTTAATTCTCCTTTCATGGTAATTGTTAAAGAGGGTCTAATATTAAGGAAAAAAGAATGATTTTTAAAAATCGCTTATGGAAAGTATCATAAACCATTTTAAAGGAAACAAGTCAGTCATATGAAATATACTTAATTATTCAGAATGGTTCATATCAGACTTAGAATTTTGTCTGTATAATCAGCCTTCAATGAAAATAATGGGTTAAAAAGAAATAGTGTGGACTTTCAGATGAAGATGTTACGTTGACCACATTAAAATTATGGTAAGGGATTTTAAAAATACAAACGCAAATACACAAGAACAAGGATACCAACAGAGGGAATATCAGCAGGCAGTCATTTTCAAAACATTCTGGAGAGACAGAAAGCAGATGGAGGAGAGGTAATGTATAGAGGAGACCTCAAGGAGGAAGAGCCAGTTTACTTCACGGAGGCCAAGAGAGACTAAGTGGCACCAAGTAAGGCAAAGGGAGAGGAAGAGTTGCAAGAGCAAATACAAGGTAATAGACTGAAAATCTACATGCCTGACAGTTGACTTCCATCCTCACCCTCATACACAGAAGCCTTGTCATTGATGGAGCCAGTTTTCAAAACCAAGCCATGTATTTCCAAAGGTCATATGCTTATCACCATACATAGTGTCTTTCAGTATTTTTGCCTTAAATACCAAGGATATTTATTTGGACTACTTCTTCTAGTCTCTGTTCCATGTCTCTAAGTTAGAGATAATAATTGTATCTTTCTTTTATTTTTCTTAATTTTTTTAAGTAATTTCTTATGGCCAACCTGGGGTTCAAAATCACAACCTCGAAATCAACAGTTTGTATGCTCTATTGATGGAGTCAGCCAGGTGCCCCTACTTTTTCAAAATGTTTATTGAAGTATAGTTGACATACAATATTATATTACTTTCAGGTGTACAACAGAGTGACTTCAAAATTCTGTGCATCACTCAATGATAAGTGTTGTCACTGTACAACATTATTATGATACTATTGACTTTGTTCCCTATGCTATACTTTCATCTCCATGACTTTTTTTTTTTTTACAATGTAAAGATCTTACTGGCTTTATTTATTTATTTTTATTACATTACGTTAGTCACGATACAGTATATCCCTGGTTTCCGATATAAAGTTCGATGATTCATTAGTAGCACATAACACCCAGTACACCACGCAATACATGCACTACTTACTACCCATCACCACTCTATCCCATTCCCCCACCCCCCCCCTCTGAAGCCCTCAGGTTGTTTCTCAGAGTCCATAGTCTCTCNCATAGTCTCTCATGTTTCATTCCCCCTTCTGATTACCCCCTCTTTCTTTATCCCTTTCTTCCCCTACCGATCTTCCTAGTTCTTATGTTTCATAGATGAGAGAAAGCATATGATAATTGTCTTTCTCTGCTTGATTTATTTCACTTAGCATTATCTCCTCCAGTGCCGTCCATGTTGCAGCAAATGTTGAGAATTCGTTCTTTCTGATAGCTGAGTAATATTCCATTGTATATATGGACCACAGCTTCTTAATCCAGTCATCTGTTGAAGGGCATCTCGGCTCCTTCCATGATTTGGCTATTGTGGACAATGCAGCTATGAACATTGGGGTGCATATGGCCCTTCTCTTTACTACGTCTGTATCTTTGGGGTAAACACCCAGTAGTGCAATGGCTGGGTCATAGGGTAGTTCAATTTTTAACTTTTTAAGGGACCTCCACACTGTTTTCCAGAGTGGCTGTACCAACTTGCATTCCCACCAACAATGTAGGAGGGATTCCCTTTCTCCACATCCTCTCCGACAATTGTTGTTTCTTGCCTTGTCAATTTTTGCCATTTTAACTGGCGTAAGGTGGTATCTCAGCGTGGTTTTGATTTGAGTTTCCCTGATGGCTAATGATTTTGAACATTTTTGCATGTGTCTGTTAGCCATTTGTATGTATTCATTGAAAGGGTCTGCTCATATCTTCTGCCCATTTTATGATTTTCTTATTTGTTTCTCGTGTATTGAGTTTGAGAAGTTCTTTGTAGATCTTGGATACCAGTCCTTTATCTGTGGTGTCCTTTGCAAATATATTCTCCCATTCCGTGGGCTGTCTCTTAGTTTTTTTGACTGTTTCCTTGGCTGTGCAGAAGCTCTTTATCCTGATAAAGTCCCATAAGTTCATTTTATCTTTTGTTTCTCTTGCCTTTGGAGATGTGTCATGAAAAAGGCTGCTCTGGCCGATGTCATAGAAGTTGTTGCCTATGTTCTCCTCTAGAATTTTGATGGATTCCTGTCTCACATTGAGGTCTTTCATCCATTTGGAGTTTATTTTTGTGTATGGTGTGAGAGAGTGGTCAAGTTTCATTCTTTTGCATGTAGCTGTCCAATTTTCCCAGCACCATTTATTGAAGAGACTGTCTTTTATCCACCAGATGTTTTTTCCTGCTTTATCAAAGATTAGTTGCCCAAAGAGCTGAGGGTCCATTATTGGGTTCTCTATTCTGTTCCATTGGTATATGTGTCTGATTTGTGCCAGTACCATGCTGTCTTTGTGATCACAGCTTTGTCGTACAGCTCGAAATCCAGCATTGCAATGCCCCCAGCTTTGTTTTTCCTTTTCAATGGTTCCTTGGCGATTCGGGGCCTTTTCTGGTTCCAAACAAATTTAAGGACCATTTGTTCCAGTTCTTTGAAAAATGTCCTCGGTATTTTGATCGGGATAGCATTGAAAGTGTAGATTGCTCTGGGTAGCATGGACATTTTAACTTTGTTAATTCTTCCGATCCATGAGCATGGAATATTTTTCCATCTTTTTGTGTCTACCTCAATGTCTTTCAAGAGTGATTTATAGTTTCTAGAATATAGATACTTTATGTCTCTGGTTAAGTTAATTCCAAGGTAACATATGCNGTTAAGTTAATTCCAAGGTAACGCATGGTTTTTGGTGTTATTGTAAATGGGATGGATTCCCTAATTTCTCTTTCTTCAGTCTCGTTATTCGTGTATAGAAATGCAACTGATTTCTGGGCATTGATTTTGTATCCTGCCACCTTACTGAATTGTTCTATAACTTCTAATAGTTTGGGAGTGGATTCCTTTGGGTTTTCCATATAGAGTATCATGTCATCTGCAAAGAGAGACAGTTTGACTTCTTCTTTGCCAATTTGGATACCTTTTATCCCTTTTTGTTGTCTGATTGCCATTGCAAGGACTTCTAGTACTATGTCGAATAATAGTGACGAGAGTGGGCATCCTTGTCGTGTTCCTGATCTTAAGGGAAAGGCTTCCAGCTTTTCCCCATTGAGAATAATGCTTGCAGTAGGCTTTTCATAGATGGCTTTTATGAGATTGAGAAATGTACCCTCTATTCCTTACACTCTGAAGGGTTTAATCAGGAAAGGATGCTGTATTTTGTCAAATGCTTTTTCTGCATCAATTGAGAGAATCATATGGCTCCTGAGTCTTTTCTTGTTGATGTGGTGTATCACGCTGATCGATTTGCGAATGTTGAACCAAGCTTGCATCCCAGGTATGAATCCCACTTGGTCATGATGGATAATCCTTTTAATGTACTGTTGGATTCTATTAGCAAGGATCTTGTTGAGGATTTTGGCATCCATATTCATTAGAGAAATCGGTCTGTAATTCTCCTTTTTGAGGGGGTCTTTGCCTGGTTTGGGGATCAAGGTAATATTGGCCTCATAGAATGAGTTTGGTAGCTTTCCTTCTGTTTCTATTTTTGAAATAGCTTTAGGAGAATTGGTATTAGTGNTGCGAGTGTTGAACCATGCTTGCATCCCAGGTATGAATCCCACTTGGTCATGATGGATAATCCTTTTAATGTACTGTTGGATTCTATTAGCAAGGATCTTGTTGAGGATTTTGGCATCCATATTCATTAGAGAAATCGGTCTGTAATTCTCCTTTTTGAGGGGGTCTTTGCCTGGTTTGGGGATCAAGGTAATATTGGCCTCATAGAATGAGTTTGGTAGCTTTCCTTCTGTTTCTATTTTTGAAATAGCTTTAGGAGAATTGGTATTAGTGCTTCTTTGAATGTTTGGTAGAATTCCCCAGGAAAACCATCCGGGCCTGGAGTTTTGTTATTTGGAAGGTTGTTTATCACTGACTCAATCTCTTCATAATTAATTGGTCTGTTTAAGAAATCAATTTCTTCCTGTTTCAGTCTTGGTAGTTTATAGGTTTCCAGGAAGGCCTCCATCTCTTCCAGATTGCTTAATTTATTGGCATATAGCTGTTGATAAAAGTTTCTAATAATCCTTCCAATTTCATTGGTGTTGGTTGTGACCTCTCCTTTTTCATTCATAATTTTATTAATTTCGGTCCTTTCTCTATTCTTTTGGATAAGTCTTGCCAGTGGTCTGTCAATTTTATTGATTCTCTCAAAGAACCAGCTTCTAGTCCTGTTGATCTGCTCTACTGTACTTCTGGTTTCTAATTCATTGATTTCTGCTCTGATCTTGGTCAACTGCTTCCTCATACGTGGATTAGGCCTGTCCCTCTGTTGCTGTTCCAGCTTCCTGAGGTGAGAATATAAAAACTGCATTTTAGATTTTTCTATTCTTTTGAGTGAGGCTTGGATGGCTATATATTTCCTACTTCGGACTGCCTTTGCAGTATCCCATAGGTTTTGGACCATTGTGTTTTCATTCTCGTTGGTCTCCATAAATTGTTTAAATTGATTTTTGACTTCCTGGTTTGTTGAATCATTCTTGAGCAGGATGGTTCTTAGTCTCCAAGTGTTTGAGTTTCTTCCAAATTTTTCCTCGTGGTTGAGTTCCAATTTCTGAGTGTTGTGGTCTGAGAATATGCAGGGGATAATTTCAATCTTTTGGTATTGGTTGAGACCTGTTTTGTGTCCCAGAACATGGTCTATTCTTGAGAATGTTCCATGGGCATAATAACAGAACACCCTGGCAAAAACTAAGCAAAGAATCCATGACTTTTTTATTTCATAACTGGAATTTTACACCTCTCCATCCTCTTCACCTGTTTTGCCTATCTCCCACCTCCCTTCCCTCATTATTTACAATAGCCAAAGTATAGAAGCAACATAATTGTCCATCAATAGATGAATGGATAAAGAAGAAATGGTTTATACACAAATAATGAATCTTGGAACACTACATCAAAAACTAAGGATGTACTGTATGGTGACAAACATAACATAATAAAAAATTGTTATTAAAGAAAAGAAGAGATGGTATATAGATACAATGGAATATTACTCAGCCGAAAAATAATAAGATCTTGCCATTTGTGACAGCATGCATGGACCCAGAGGGTATTATGTTAAGTAAGATAAGTCAGAGGAAAACAAATCCCATATGCCTTCACTTATATGTGGAATCTAAAACAAAACAAAACAACAACAAATGAACAAAGAAATAAAAAAAGAATCAGACTCACAAATACAGAGCTATTCTTTCTTGTGTTCTTTCATAAAACAAGAAGTTGCTATTGAAAAAGAACAGCACAAAGGCAAGATCTTGAAAATGTGATAACAAATTTTAAATATCAAATTCAACAGGAGAATTGGAGAGAATGCTAAGGATCCTCCTCGAAGTTAATACAAATAGACAAAGACATGGGAAATAGGAAAGAAAACATAAGAATCACTCCAGTCAGTCCAATATGCAAGTAATAGGAGTTCTATAAAGAGACAACATAAAAAATGGAAAGAAGGAAATTATCCAAAACAGTTTTTTTTTAACTGCTCGGGTTTAAGTCTCCAGGTTGAGAGGGCCCATTTGAACATCCCTCAAATGAAAGAAAGACCCATAAGAAGCCTCATAGTGAAAGTTGAGTACAAGGGGGACAAATGAGGACAGAAGAGGTCCCATTAAAAGGAGAGGCATCGAATGTCATTAGATTTATCCCAAGCAGCACCAGATGCTAGCAAAGATGTGAATGCCTTCAAAGTTCCAAGGGAAAACGAAATTCAACTTAGATTTCTGTACTCATCCAAACTAACATTCGAGAACCAATAAAAAAAAGTTTCAGAGATTTGAGGACTCACACATTCATCTCTCCTGCACCCTTTCTTAGGATGGAGCTAGAAAATGTGCTCCAGTATGCCAAGAGCGTCTAGCAAAAAGAAGACATGGGGCTCAAGCAACAGTGGACACACAGTGAAGTGTCAGTGAAGAGAAGCCCAGAACTAACACCGTGCAGCAGATCTAAAGTGCAACAGGGGCAGACTCAACCAAATGATAGCAGATTCCAGGAATCTGGTCAAATACAGATTACGGATGCATTGATGGTACAATAGAAAAGCTCAGAAGTTTCCAGTAGCAGCATATATGGCGTATCAAAATGCTAGACCTACCCTGGAGAAAGTGGCACCACTAGAAAGAGTATGCATTATTCAGAAGCATCTAAATTGCTAAGCTTGGAAGTAAAACAGAGATGCCCGTGACATTATACATCTCCTACAGGACTCCTATATATACTCCTATTATACATCTTAGCAGAAAGAATCCAAACCTTACACAATTGTAAGTACAGTGGTTTGGGAAATAAACTGCTTTTGTATTCTTCAGTTCTGGCTTTAAATAATAAAACATACGTGATTGCTAAAGAAAAACAGATAAAGAAGGAAACGTAAACTGTTTTTTGGTGGATAAGAAATCTAGTTTCAAGTATATTATTTGAAGTTACATAGGTGACTTAAAAGAGAGGGACTGAGAAAAGTATTGATAAGAATTGGAAGGGAAGATAGAGAATATAAATGTGCTAAGTGTCATTTATCAAAAGAGGAAGTTAATGAATGATGTTTAAAGTTGATACATCAATAAATAGCAATCTAAGTTATATTTTGAGATTTGGAGGTAACCACCAAAAAACTTTTTTTAGGAAGTTTTAAACTTTTTTTAGGAAACTTTTTTTTTGGAAGCACCTAGGTGGCTCAGTTGGTCAAGTGTCTGACTTTGACTCAGGTCATGATCCGAGATCCTGGGATAGAGCCTCAGCATCAGGCTCCCAGCTCAGCAGGGAGTCTGTTTCTCCCTCTCCCTCTCCCTCCCCCCTCCCCCCACTCATGCTGTCTCTCACTTTCTCTCTCTCACTCAAATAAATAAATAAAATCTTTTTTTTAAGAAAGTTTTAAATTGATGGAGAGTAGAGCTGTGGGTGACAAAACATTGGGAAGGAGACTCTTGTTCTTTATTTATTGAAAGCTTTTTTGTACAATTTGATTTATTTTTTTACCCTGGCATGTATTATTTAATGAAAATAAAAATATTTATTATATCCTCTGATTACAAATGTATAGGCATATTCATTGTTTAAAATTTGAAAAACATAGAAAAACAAAAAAGAAAACATTTGACACATAGATGTGTTAAGGATTGAATGGTGTCCCCTCAAAATCCATATGTTGAATTCTGAGCCTCCAGTACCTCAGAATGTGACCTTGTTTACAGATAAGGTCTTTACAGAGGTAATTAGATTAAAGTAAGGTCCTGAGAGAGGGCCCTAATAGAATATAATTGATATACTTCTAAAAACGGAAAATTCGGACACAGAGACACACATAGAGGAAAGATGTGACTTCACAGGGAGAAGACGACCCTCTATAAGAGAGAGGTCTGGAGCAGATTTTCCCTCACAGTCCTCAGAATCATCCCTGCTAATACCTAGAGCTCAGATTTCTAGCCTCCAGAACTGAGACAATAAATTTCTGTTTTTTAAGCCATCTAGTCTATGCTATTCTGTTATGGCAGCTTGTGCTAAGACAAAAGTTGCAGTGGGAACATTTCAGTTTTCTAACATACTGGATTATTTTTTATTATGAATTCTTAGGAGTGTAATTGATATGTGTATTAATGTTTTCAGGGCTTTTAAACAAAGTAAATTGCCAGTTTTCCCTCGAAATAGTACCTATTTATAATTCCACCAGAAACTTATGCCTTCAAGCCTCCACTGCTGATTTAAATTTGCCATTCTATCTAGATTTCAGAGGAAGTTGATGAGTTAAATGTCTTAGTTTCCATCTTGACTGGAATTTCTGAGAAATAAGTGTATTTTAATGTTTTATTAGGTGATCATTTATTCACTATCTACAATCAATACACCCCCTAAAATGTGTTTATTTAAAAGATCTTCAGAAAATGCTAGGAAAATCTGAACTAATGAGGAAGACACCCATCACAAGTTGATACATAGGCCGTATTAGATGACCACACAAATTTATATGTAAGCCAGATTAGTTATAATTGAGACTAGCATTCATTACATGCTCGTCTTATTGTAGGGAAATTAGAGAAATCACATAGTATAGATCTAGAAGAAACATCACTAAATTTCCCTGGCTTTTAAAATTGGTTCCTCATTCAAATTGAACATATTTATCAATTATCTTCCTCATGAGGGGGATAGTTTATATATAAGAAGTAGATGTGGGGGGGGCATCTGGGTGGCTCAATCAGTTAAGCAACCAACTTTTTTTTTTTAAGATTTTATTTATTTATTTGACAGAGAGAGGCAGCGAGAGAGGGAACACAAACAGGGAAAGTGGGAGAAGGAGAAGCAGACTTCCCAACAAGCAGGGAGCCTGACACGGGGCTCGATCCCAGGACCCTGGGATCAGGCCCTGAGCCAAAGGGAGATGCTTAACGAATGAGCCACCCAGGAACCCCTAAGCATCCAACTCTTGATTTTGGCTCAGGTCACGATCTCAGGGTCGTGAGATCAAGCCCCACATAGGGCTCAGCATGCAGAGACTGCTTGGGATTCTCTCTCTCCCTCTCCCTCTACTCTCTCTCCCTCTTTTTCTCTCTCAAAATAAAAAATAAATAAAATCTTTTAAAGAAAGAAGTAGGGGCCACCTCAGTGGCTCAGTCGTTGAGCGTCTGCCTTCGGCTCAGGGCGTGATCCCGGCGTTCTGGGATCGAGCCCCACATCGGGCTCCTCCGCTGGGAGCCTGCTTCTTCCTCTCCCTCTCCCCTGCTGTGTTCCCTCTCTCGCTGGCTGTCTCTATCTCTGTCAAATAAATAAATAAAATCTTTAAAAAAAAAGAAGTAAAAGAAGTAGATGTGCCAAGTGATTTCACTGCTCTGGGACTCACTTTTCTCATCACTCATTAGTTCATTGTTTTCAAGCTCCTCCTAAACCTTTATAAGAAGATCTAGTGAGCAGTAAAACAGTTGACAACTTCATTGTAAAGATAATTGTACCACTTGTAACATTTCTCTCATTGAAAATGCAGAATCTGGGGTTTCATTACTCTCTCCCTTCTGCAGTGATCCCAGTTGGGGATTGGAAATATCTTGGGAAAACAGTGTTTCTTGGGGTGTTAATATGTATTCTTGGGAATGGAGAAAATGTTCTGTGCGCAAATAAGTTTTGGAATGCTGAGGAAACAAAATTAAAAGAATGTTTTATCACAGGGTTTAAAAAAGGGTTGTTATATGCAGTTTTTCCAAATGTATTTGGAACCAAACTAGGAAATGCTACTATGGGTAACAAAAGGTTCCAACCATTTAGAGTCTCAGGGTATGTTTTTAATGTTAATATTCATATCGCATAATAATTTTATTTTTTTAAAGATTTTATTTATTTGTGAGAGAGAGAGAAAGTGCAAGAAAGCACAAGCAGGGGGAGCAGCAGGCAGAGGGAGAGGGAGAAGCAGGCTCCCCACTGAGCAAGGAACCCAATGCAGGACTCAATCCCAGGACCCTGGAATCATGACCTGAGCCAAAGGCAGACACTCAACCAACTGAGCCACCCAGGCATCCCTCACTCAATAATTTTAATTTCATTTTAATATCAGTTGCTTAAGAAAATACTTGACAGGAAGATATCATTATTCAAATAATATGGTTTAATTTATTTATATTTTCCTCAAAATATCTATGTTCATTTTAAACATAGTAGTATCAGTTTTTTGTGAGTGTGGTCACGTGATTCATTCATTTTACAAACCCATTTCTTAGACCCCCTCATAGGTTTTAGCATTTCTGCCAACTGCCAATTGCCAGCTTCATGGTCCAAGGCCTGAGAACCAATATTTCTCAACCCTCACTCTACACTTGGAATCATTTCCGAAGCTTTAAAAACTGCAGTTTAGATGCCTAGGTAGTACGCATAGGTATCTGTGTCTGTGTGGTCTCAGGGGCCTTGGCATTATTTTCTTTACCAGGTCTGCAGGTCATTTCAATGTGCAGGCACAGCACAACATTGCTGGTTCTAGGTGTTAGTGAAGTGAATAAGATCAGGGACCTGTTTCATACTGTGATCAACATATAGGATGTTTCAGATCTAATATAAATTTTAAAAGTTGCTATAATATATGGTCCTAAACGAATAGCTTCTATTGCAGGAGAAGGAAGGAGGCTCAGAGGTAAAATTGTATCATTGATAATCAAAATATGTACCTTGAGAATTCGAAGCTCTGCTACATACTAGAATATATTGCCTGTTAGCCACAAGATTGCCTATGTAAACCACAACATTCATAGTTCTGTAGGCTTCTCTTTTGTATCAAGTTGGGTTATAGATTTATTAGAAAAGGCATTTTGTTCTTCATTCCATGTTGCCTGGCTCTACTTTCCCCAGATGTTTGTAAATGTGTCCTAGTTGCTTTTATACAATGAATATTCTTTAATTCTTATTTTGACATTTTTGTGTTATTTGATCTCAGTCAATTCCTTTTAAAAACTTTTATTAAGATATGATTGACATACAATTAACTGCACATATTTCAAATATATAAGTTAAGTTGGACTGTGTCTGCACCTGTGAGGCCACACTAGCAAACTCTTTCCTTCCTTGCTTTTTCTTTCTTTCTCTTTCTTTCTTCTTTCTTTCTTTCTTTCTTTCTTTCTTTCTTTCTTTCTTTCTCTTTCTTTCTTTCTTTCCTTTTCTTTCTTTTTTCTTTCATTCATTCTTTCTTTCTTTCTTTCTTTTCTTTTCTTTTTTCAGAGAAAGAAAGAGAATGTGCAAGCAGGGAGAGGAGCAGAGAGAGAGAATCTCAAGCAGACTCCACACTGAGTATGGAGCTGGATGTGGGGCTCTATCTCACGACCCTGAGATCAAGGCCTGAGCCAAAATCAAGAGTTGCTTAACCGACTGAGCCACCCAGGCGCCCCTCTTTCCTTGCTTGCTTGATACAGCTTTCTTCATTTTCCTCCTGCATCTTGACCATTTCTTTTTCATTCTACTTCACAGTATCGTTTTTTCCCCTGTACCTTAAATATTGGTGTTCTCTAGGGATGATGTATTCACTGCAATTATATATTTAAGCAATTACAGTATATATAAAGTACTGTTTTAGTATGCAAGTGTTGCCATAACAAAGTAGCACAGACTGGGTTACTTAAACAAGAGACATTTATTTTCTCACAGTTCTAGACCCTGGAAGTCCAGATCAAGATATTGGCAGGGTTGTTACCCTTTTTTTTTTTTTTTACGTAGGCTCCATGCCCAGCCTGGAGCCCAATAGAGAGCTTGAACTCATCACCCTGACATCAAGACCTAAGCTGAGATCAAAAGTCAGAAGCTTAACTGACTGAGCCACCCAGGTGCTCCAGGGTTGTTATTTTCTAAAGCCTCTCTCCTTGGCTTGCAGGTGGCCACCTTCTTGCTGAGTCCTCACATGGTCACCCCTTGGTCTCTGTGTTGTCTGTGTCCTAATCTTCTCTCCTTATGAGCACATCAGTCATATTGGATCAGATCCCACACATAAGACCTCATTTTAACTGAATTACCTCTTTGAAGGCCCTATATCCAAATGCAGTCACGTTCTGTGGTATTGAGGATTGGAATTTCAACATATGAAACGTGTAGGGACAAAATTCAACCCACAACAGGTACTATAATAGGAGCGTGCATGCATTTTGGAAGAAGGTTTCCAGATTGAGTCAATGCTAAATGCAGTCCTGGAAAATGAAAAGGAATTAACTAAAGAATAACAAGAGGGAGTCGTGGGGGAAATAGAAAGCTAATATTAGGTAGAAGGAATAGCATATACACTGGCATGTTTGGAATACTATAAGTAATACATTATAGCTAGAACATAAAGATCAAGGGGATATGTGGCTGTTAAGTAAGCAGTTAGATATACATGTCTGGAGACATTTTCTTTTCTTAGTCATCTTCCCACCCCTTATTCTTCCAGATTGATTTTATCTACCCCAGTTGTTTCCACTATACTAATAATATTTACTTTTCTAAATCTATCTCATACTTGTCTATTAAACTCAAGAATCTTCAGTCAACTGCATTTGAGAGGCCTCAAACTGAAAAACTAAAATATTCAAAAGGTCTTTCTCTCTCTTCAAATCTGTTCCTTCCTGAGAATTCCTTTTCTTAACAAATGATACTCCTTTTTTTAGATATTAAGGTTTTTATTTTAATTTCAGTATAGTTAACATCCAGTCTTATATTAGCTTCAGGTATACAATATAGTGATTTAATAATTCCATACATTGCTCAGTGCTCATCACAACAGGTGCACTCCTTAATCCCCATCACCTATTCCACCCATCCCCCAACCCCCTCCCTTCTGATAACCAATAGTTTCTTCTCTATAGTTAAGGGTCTGTTTCTTGGTTTGCTTCTCTCTCTCTCTCTCTTTTTCCCTTTGCTCATTAGTTTTGTTTCTTAAATTCCACATATGAGTGAAATCATATGGTATTTATCTTTCTCTGTCTGACTTATTTTGCTTAGCATTATATTCTCTAGCTCCATCTACGCCATTGCAAATGGCAAGATTTCATTCTTTTGGATGGTTGAGTAATATTCCAATATATCTATATCTGTATCAATAGAGATATATCACACCTTCTTTATCCATTCATTTATTGGTGGGACACTTGGGCTGCTTCTGTATCTTGGCTATTGTCAATAATACTGCCATAAGCATAAGGGTGCATGTATCCCTTTGAATTAGTGTTTTTGTATTCTTCAGGTAAATACCCAGTAGTGTGATTGCTGGATCATAGAGTAGCTCTACTTTTAACTTTTTGAGGCACCTCCATACTGTTTCCACAGTGGCTGCACCAGTTTGCATTACCACCAATAGTGCAGGAGTGTTCCTTTTTTCCACATCCTCAGCAACACCTGTTGTTTCTTGTGTTGTTGATTTTAGCCATTCTGACAGATGTGAAGTGATATGTTATTATAGTTTTGATTTGTATTTCCCTGATGTTGAGTAATGTTGACCATTTTTTCATGTGTCTCTTGGCCATCTAGATATCTTCTTTGGAAAAAATGTCTGTTCATGCCTTCTGCCCATTTTTAGATTATTTGGGTTTTGGGTGCTGAGTTGTGTAAGTTCTTTTTATATTTTGGATACTAGCCCTTTATTGGATATGTCATTTGCAAATATCTTCTCCCACTCAGTAGGTTACCTTTTAGTTTTGTTGATTGTTTCCTTTACTGTGCAAAAGCTTTTTATTTTGATGTAGTCCCAGTAGTTTATTTTTGCTTTCATTTCCTTTGCCTCAGAGACATATCTAGAAAAATGGTGCTGCAGCAGATATCAGAGGAATTACTGTGCTCTCTTCCAGGATTTTTATGGCTTCAGGTGTCACATTTAGGTCTTTAATCCATTTGGGGTTTGTTTTTGTGTATGGTATAAGAAAGCGGTCCAGTTAAATGATAGTCTTATTTACTGAGTAACTAAACTCAGATGTAATCCTAACTACTTATTCTTATCCATTCATTTCTAGTAAATCATTACATCATATGGATTCTACTTATGCTTCTAAATTCGCCTCCAATTCACCATCCCCACTTACTGCTAGTCTTCATGTATCTTTGCCTTTAGGCAAATTAGTTGACTCCCAGGTCCATTGGGGATCTGATTATCATTGATTGAGATTATACATTCCACCAAGGCACATAGATAAACAGTTCTAGACTCTAAATGAGTATATGATGATATGATAATGATGAAATTAAAATCCAGTTATTGATGACTACCATTTATGAAATGCTCATGATGTGCCAGATACTGCATTAGATACTTTACAAACACAAACAATTCTTTAAATTGAATGATATATTTTTTGAAGAGGAAGAATGAACTCATGCCTGTAAGTGTTAAATAATTTGCCAAAGGTCACACAGCTAGTACAGCACAGCTGGGATTTAAAGCCAGGTCATCTTGATTTTGAATCCCATGCTCTATTTACCACACAATACATCTATCATATTTAATCAATTTTCACTATGTATACAATGTTTCTAATGGGAAAAAATTCCATACCAATGGAAAAACTGCAACAAAAGTTTATCTCATTTTAATACTATGATACATTATTGTAATTCTAGAAGAGCAGTAATTTTTTTCTGACCGGAGCCATGATTTTCTATCTACACTATAGAAAATTGCAATCTTTAAATTTATCCAATGAGGCACTATGAAGAAGATAATTTATAAGATGAATAATTTCATAATAGATATATCAGCTTAAGTGCCTTAAAATTGGAAATTAGTTTTTCCATGATGCAGGAATCTAAATGGAGTATAATATACATAGATGAGGAATAACAGTTCACAGCCAGGCATCCCCAACTTTACTGAGAATAGTTTCCCCTTAAATTACTCTTGCAAAAGTCAATAATAGAAGCTATTTGCTGCCAAAAATATATTTAGAGAAACTGCCATTTATTATAATTAAAGTGATTTATTTGCTTGCTAGTTTATTTGGCTGAGGATTTTCTTGAAATTGAGGACAAACTGGAAATGTAATTTACCGATATATACAGTATCACAGCATATTTCATATTCTGAGGCTTTTTAAAGTATTTTTCAAATATCAGTGGTAAAAATACCCTGTTTATGCTAGATATTGAAAATGTGGGTTATTTAAAGCAGAGCTGGGTGTCAGAATTCATTCTAAAGCCAGTTATAGCTGGTTCAGGGATGGTCTTAGCAATTCAATAATCACCGCTCTTGAAAGAATCAATGAGGAACTAAATTCCATGGGACATCAAGGATTTTTCTACGTTGGTCACTTATCAATTTGAGGAAAGAAATTCAGAGATAGTTGTTGCACTGTGTATGCTTCATAAGCATAGTTATAGTTTCTTGGGGTTTTTTTCTGATGGATACATGAAGTGTCTGTGAACACTGAGTTTGAAACTGGGTGATGCCACTTGTTAGCTGTATGAACTTAGGGAAATGATTTATCTCTCTCAGACTGAGACTCAGTCTTCTCACTTAAAAATGCGGATAACCATAAACTTCCTTGCAAGTTTGCTATGAGAAAAAAATGACTAAATGTATATAGATTGCTTGGCAGTCCATTGATATGTTTTAGTTACTCAATAGTTGGTCCTTCCTACTATAGTCACTGGTATTTATCTACTCATTAGCCATCTTCTTCTTCCTTGCTAACAGAACCCTAGCTTTAGTCAGGTGCCATGTGCCCAGCCCCAGAGGATGAATTGTGATTGGCCTAAGCCAATGTTCCTCAATGGGGACATCACTGGCATTTTGAAGGGGTCTTTCTTGTGTTATCCCCTTTTCAACATTTATATCACAAGAGTTCCACAAGAAAATGGTGACATTGAATTTTTTAAGGAATGTGAGAATATGACATAAAGTTGGAATTCTCTAAGGATTACAAACTCAGGGGTACTTGGGTGGCTCAGACGGTTAAGCATCTGCCTTCAGCTCAGGTTGTGATCCCAGGGTCTGGAATAGAGCCCCGAGCCCTGCATCGGGCTCGCTGCTCGGCTGAAGCATGCTTCTCCCTCTCCCCTGCTCCTGCTCTCTCTCACTACCTCTCTCTCTCTCTCTCAAATAAATAAATAAAATCTTTTTTAAAAAAGGATTACACACTCAGTGAAATTGTGAAAAATAACGATACCTATTTATATTCCAAGGGAGATGGGAAGGACACTTGTATATCTCAGCATGGACTAACTGTAGAAAAAGTTTCCCCATAATTTTGCAATCATGAGCCTTCCCACATATTAACTTTGAATTTGAATGTTTAATATCCATTTTATCTGGGAACTACCAACCTGATAAATTAATATTAAAAACTCATACAAGTCCAGTGAGGCTTCCAGGCAGAAGCAAAAGCAAAACTTCTCTGGAGGGATACACATTCATACTAGGACTTGTAGGATTTATCTGCTGAAAGAAAAGAGGTTGTAACCTTAATTTCAAAGCATGCGAGGAAATAATCCACCACTGAGGAAGAGTCAACAGTCACAACAAAAAGAAGAATTAAACTCACAATAACTTCAAATAATACATTTATCAGATAGAAGTAAGCATGTTTCAAATGGCAGACATAAAAGAAGTTATGAGTACATTTCAAAACAATACATATGAGAAAGAGAAACCCCTTTTCATTTTGACATGAAAAAATACCAATAACACTTGTAAAAATAATTTTTACTGTAATATGTATAGAAATTTTTATGACTCAATAAACTTTTTAAAGCAACAGATTGACAAAAGATAAAAAGATACATTTTTTTAAAATGAAAGATGGTTCTGAAGAAATCATCTAGAATGAAGTACAGAAGGTTAAAGAGATAAAGAGTTATGGAGTAGAGATGTAAAGATTCAAAAGAAGAAGAATGTCTGACATGTTTAATAAGGTTTCAAATATTGTGAATGTTTGAGGTTATCATATTTGAAAACTTTTAACAATTGAAAAAACATTGATTCTCCGATTCAAGAAATACATCAAGTTCCATGCAGTATTAAATAAAAATAAATCCATACCTAGACATAATGAAATGAAATTAGAGTATATTGAGACATGTCTCTGGAAGCAAGGGAAACAAAAGCAAAAATGAACTACTGGGACTTCATCAAGACAAAATCTTCTGCACAGTAAAGGAAACAATCAACAAAACCAAAAGGCAACCTATGGAATGGGAAAAGATATTTGCAAATGACATAACTGATAAAGGGTTAGTATCCATAATATATAAAGAATTTACCAAAATCAACATTTAAAAAACAAATAATCCAGTTAAGAAATGGGCAGAAGACATGAATAGACATTTTTCCAAAGAAGACATACAGATGGCTAACAGACACATGAAAAGATGCTCAGTATCACTCATCATCAGGGAAATACAAATCAAAACTATAATGAGATATCACCTCACACCTGTCAGAATGGCTAAAATTTACAACACAGGAAAAAATAGGTGTTGGTGAGGATGCAGAGAATAGGGAACCGTTTTACATATTGTTGGGAATGCAAACTGGTGCAGCCATTGTGGAAAATAGTATGGAGGTGCTTCAAAAAGTTAAAAATAGAACTACCCTGTGACCCAGCAATTGCACTACTAGGTATGTAGCCAGAGAATACAAAAGTACTCATTTGAAGGGACCCATGCACCCTGATGTTCATAGCAGTTTTATCAACAATAGCCAAATTATTTAAAGAGATCAAATGTCCATCGACTGATGAATGAGTAAAGAAGATGTGATGTGAGTGTGTGTGTGTGTGTATACAATGTATATATACAATGTATATACACAAAATGGAATGTTAATCAGCCATCAAAAACAATGAAATCTCGCCATTTGCAAAGCATGGATGGAGCTAGAGTGTATTATGCTAAACCATAAGAGACTCAACTATAGAGAACAAACTGAGGGTTAATAGAGGTGGATGGGTGGGTGGGAATGGGCTAAATGGGTAATGGCTATTATGGAGAGCACTTGCTGTGATGAGCACTGGATGTTACATGTAAGTGATGAATCACTAAATTCTACTCCTGAAACCAATATTACACTATATGTTAACTAAGTAGAATTAAAATAAAAACTTGAAACAAAGAAAAATTAGAGGATATCAAAGTCTAAGAGATAATCTTAAAACACAAACTCTTACTGAGGAATGATGATTAGACTAATAGTTGACTCTCAATAGCAACAATTCTTGTCAGATGACAATGGAATAGGATCTTAAAATGTTAGGAGAAAATAGCTGTTGATCTAGAATTTTATACATATTTAAATTACCATTCAAGAGTGGGCCAAAATAAATACTTTTACATGTAAGGACTGAGAATTTTTCACTAACAGACTATCACTGAAATAGTAAAAGATGAACTTCATGAAGGACAAAATTGAAGGCCGAAAGCAATGAGATACAAGGAGTCATAGTCAACAAAGAAATTGTTTATCATTTTTGTTAATCTAAATAAGCATTGACTAAAAAAGGCATTAATGCTGAGAATTACTAAAATATTGTATAAAATAACCCATCAAATGTAAGGGTGACTTAAAGATTCAAATGATTTAAGTTGGTTTTGGTTGGAAATAACCAATTACTTCACTAAAAGAGCCTTCAGCAGTTGGAAATAATTATTATTTTGCATATCATGAACTCCAGAGGTTGATAGTCCATGAGTTGGTGCAGGAGCTCAATTATGCAATTAAGGATATTAACTTTCTTCCTCATCCTGCTGTTTCTTCTATAGTACATCTCTGTTATTTTCCCTCATGGTCAGAATAACTCAAGTACAATATTCTCACACAAGTACATTCACAGGCAGAAAGAAAGAAGACAGTGCAAAATATCTTCTCTTATATCTCCATCTTCTTTATCAGGTCAAGACATCTTTCCAGTAGCTTGAGAACAGACTTTTCCTGTTAGTCCATTGGCCACAACTAGCACGCATATCCCGTTGGCCACAACCATTGGCAAAGAGAATGTAATTTTCCTGTTTCACTTAGACTAATCATGGTTTATTACCTTGTGATAGACTCACCATCCTTGAACTTACTTTTTCTCAATATTTGAATAAAACCATGGTTCTTTCAGCAAGAAAGAAGACAGAATGCTTGTTGTTTAGGTAACCAAAATTGCTTGCCTGGTCCAGAGGGGGAAAGAAGTGTTGGCTAACTTTAGACTTTAGATTAATTAGGCATGCTAGAAATTTAAGAGTACATGCTATAGATATAAATAGAACATACAACTTCCAACCCATGGGAAGATAAAAAGAAATAAAGAAAATGTTTAATCAGAGTAGCAGTTAAAGAGATACATAGGGCACTAGGCACAGTTTTATAGACAGGAAAAAGGTTTGTGCACTAGCTCTGTCACTGACTGACTACTTACTGGAAAGTTACTTCTCTATGGTACTTGGTCTTCCTCAATGTAAAGTTAAGTGGTTGGTCTGAATGACTTGTAAGTCTCTTGCAGTTCTAATAGCCTGTGAAACAAATATGTGGTTTTTTAAAATATTCATTTTTTTGTATATACTGGAGAATATTGTCCCACTTCTTCCAGCTATGCATATGATTACATTGTATCTTCATTAGCACATATGCACATGAAAATTTCAGGAGCATCCAGGAACAGAAAACATTGTTTTAAAGTTGCCTAATTTAAATCCCATAATCCCCATAAATAAAATGACTACCATTTTCCCTTTCTCATCTTCCAAATTATTTTCTATTGCAAAACAAAGTCACATTACTAATTCTTCCATTATTGCATAACTTAGAATTTAAATTAATGGGGATGACTCCTTAGGAAATCCTGAAATCCTGAAAGGTTGTCTAGTTTCCCAAAATTGACCTCTATGCATTGTGTCTTTGTTCCATGTTGGGAAAAGCTCTTCATTTTAGCTTTACCCTAAGCTCGCCTGCATCTTCTTAAGCCTTCCTTTGTGTAGAGACTTAAGTGTTTTCCTTTTGAAGCACTTCTCCATTGCATGTAATCAAAGAATAAATAGTATGAGTTGTCAACATAGCAGGCAATTAAAATAAGGCCTGTTAGCTATCAAGAGAAGATTTTGCAAAGCAAGAAATACAGCAGAAATGCACGTGTTAGCTCTCAAAATGAAATGATTTACCAGCCTTTGCCTGAGAATTGACTATACCTAAATATGTACAGAAAAGGTGCTACACAATGATAGAAAGGCATTGGAATCTTATTACAATCACCCAAGAAAAATCTGTTTATGCAGTGCTGGAGGTATAAACTACAACGGTTATTAGAAAGACAGACATTCAGGGATGATAAGTTGTGCAATTTACATTCTTCTTGAGAAAAGTGTGGTTTAGCATACGGTGTCTGAACACATGTCCAAATATTTGCAAAAGTTAGAATTAGCGAAACCTTAGAATAGGATGACAGGAAAGGGGTCAAAAGGATAATTTTGAAGTCAATGTTTTTATAATCATATATTTTTACTTTACTAAAGGGATAACTGAAAAAATATAGTAGATATCAACCAAAAGAATTTAGATTTATTTTTTGACATTTCACCTTATTCACAGAGGATTTATTGAGTTCCTAATAAATGCATGGTACTGTAATAGGTTCTATGGGAGATAAAAGATGAATAGGACAAATAATCCTCTTTCAGAGAATTTATAAGCTGGTTGGGAAATTAGATATGCACACAAGTAGCCATAATACGTAGTAGAAAATACTGTATGTGCCATCATAAATGTAAAGACAGTGTGCCATGAGAATTCAAGGAAGAAGTAACCTCCAGCTTGGAGTTAGGAAGAAGGGAAGAAAATTTGAACTTGACTTTGAAGACTGGAAATGATGTGAGTATGCACAAGGGCGTAAAGTATATTCCTGGCAGAGTAAGCTCTGGAAAAAGCCTGGAGTCCACAAAGCATGGGATATAGAGGGGAAATTTGAGCAGGAGTATTTGGCTGGATGGTAATCAAAATGGCTCACATTTACTGAGCACTTATGTACCTGGCAGTCTGCCTGGTCTTTTACATACATTAACATTTAATCCTCATAAATCATGGTAAGGCAGAGGAATTATTATTCTTTCTTAAAAGTTAAGAAATTAAAACTATCAAAATTTAAGCAACCTGCTTCCTTAAGATAATTATTTTGAATTCTTTGTCAAGCAATTCATATCTCCATTACTTTGGGTTCGGTTAGTGGAGCTCTATAGTTTGCTTTGGTGTTGTCATGTTTGCCCAGTGCTTCCTGATACATGTAAGCTTCCATTGGTGTCTATGCATTTGAAGGAGCAAAGGCTTCTTCAAGTTTCTATAGACTGGTTTTGACAGATAGACCTTCTCCTGTCAGTTCCCTGAACACACGGTATTGACTCCAGGATCGCAGTGGAGCAGAGTTGGAACCAGGTCATGTGGCACCTGTTGGGTTTACAATGAGTTTTGTGGTTACAGAGCTGATTATCAGATGCATGACCTAGTGTAGTTTCTACCAGGTGCCTGGGACGGCTCCCATGAGGTCAACGGGTAGCTCCCTAGATGGGCATGACTGCCCTCAGATTGTGGTTAAAAGGGGCTAAACTCAAAGTATAGGGCTACTTCAAGGTCCGCAGCTGGGACCAAGGTCTGCAGGCCTACCTGTACCGGCATGATGGACACGCCACCTGCTGAGTTCCTCGTCAGGCAGGATTATCCCTGGCCCTGGGTAAGTGGGACTAGAGCCGATCACACAGCTACTTTAGACTCTGCAATTCAATTGAATTTGGCTGACCTTCCTTCAGGGGCATGGAGGAGCTTATCTCCAGATGGGTCTCTAGACAGGCAAAACATCTCCCTCACTGTGGCTGTGAGAGTCTAAAGAATGATAACTTTACACTTCAAAAAACTAGAAAAAGAAGAACAAACTAATCTCAAAGTTAGCAGAAGGAAGGAAATAATAAAGATTTAAGCAGAAGTAAGTGAAATAGAGTAGGAGACAACAGAAAAAAATTAATGAAACTGAGACTTGGTTTTTTGAAAGGATGAACAAAATTGACAAACCTTTAGCTAGACTAACAAAAAAAAAAGAAAGGACTCAAATAAAGTATAAATGAAAGGGGAGACATTATAACTGATAACACAGAAATATAAAGGATCATGAGATTATAATGAAAAATTATACACTAACAATTTGGATAACCAATGAGAAGTAAATAAATTCCTAGAAACATACAACCTACCAGGACTGAATCATGAATAGAAATTCTGATTAGACCAATAACAAGTAAAAGTGATTGAGTCAGTAATCAAAAACATCTCAACAAAGAAAATCCCAGGATTAGACGGCTTCATGATTAATTTTACCAAATATTTAAAGAATTAATGCAAATCTTTCTCAAATTTTTCCACAAGTTTGAAGGAAGGGAACACTTCCAAACTCATTTTACAAGGCCAGCATTACCCTGATATCAAACCCAAATAGGGGCACTACAAGAAAAGAAAACTACAGGCCAGTATCCCTGATGAATATAAATGCAAAATACTCAAGAAAATAGTAGCAAATTGAATTTGTCAACACATTAAAAGAATCCTACACCATGATCAAGTGAGATTTACCCCCGGGATGGAAGGATGGTTCAAAATAGGTAAATCAATAAATGTGACTCACCACATTAATAGAATGAAAGATAAAAATCACATGATCATCTCAATAGATGAAGAAAAAGTTTTTGACAAAATTCAAAATCGTTTCATGATAAAAATCCTGAACAAAATAGGTACAGAAGGAAGGTACCTCTGGGCATCTGGGTGACTCAGTCCTTTTAATATCTGACTCTTAGTATTGGCTCAGGTCATGATCTCAAGGTCGTGAGATTGAGCCCCAAGGGGGCTCCACACTCAGCATGGAGTCTACTTTCGATTCTCTCCCTCTCCCTTCCCCTCTGCCCCTGCCACCCCTTGCGTGCTCTCTCTCACACTCTTAAATAAGTAAATAAATAAATAAATAAATAAATAAAATATTTTTTTAAAAAAAAGATGGAATATACCTCAACATAATGAAAGCCACATGTGCGAATCCCACAGCTAACATCTAACTCAGCAGGGAGAGATTGAAAGCTTTTCCTCTAAGATCAGGAAAAACAGTACCCACTTTGACCAGTTATATTCAACATAGTACTGGAAATTCTAGTCAGAACAATTGGTCAAGAAAAGAAATAAAAGATATCCAAATAGGAAAGAAAAAAGTAAAATTATCTATTTGCAGATGGCATGGTTTTACATAAAGAAAATATTAAAGATTCCGTGAAAAAACTGTTGGAACTAATAAATAAATTCGGTACATTTGCAGGATCCAAAACAACATACCAAAATCAGTTGTGTTTCTAGACACTGACAATGAGCTTTCTGAAAAAGAAATAAAGAAACCACCCAACTTACAATACCACCAAAAAGAATAAAATACCTACGAATAAATTTGACTAAGAAAGTGAAATACCCATACTGAGAACTAGAAAACAATGGTGAAAGAAACTAAAGAAAACAAAAAAAAATGGAAAGAAATTCTGTGTTCATGGATTAGAAGAATTCATATTGCAAAAATATTTTTTTATATTTTTTATTATATTCTGTTAGTCACCATACAGTACAACACTGGTTTTTGATGTAAAGTTCCATGATTCATTAGTTGCACATAACATCAGTGCACCACACAATATGTGCCCTCCTTACTACCTATCACCAGCCTATCCCAATCCTCCACCCGCCTCCCCTCTGAAGCCCACAGTTTGTTTCTCAGAGTCCGTAGTCTCTCATGCTTCACTCCCCCTTCTGACCCCCCCTTTCTTTATCCCTTTCTTCTCCTACCGATCTTCCTACTTCTTATGTTCCATAGATGAGTGAAACCATATGATAATTGTCTTTCTCTACTTGACTTATTTCACTTACCATTATCTCCTCCAGTGCCGTCCATGTTGCAGCAAATGTTGAGAAATCGTTCTTTTTGATAGCTGAGTAATATTCCATTGTATATATGGACCACAACTTCTTAATCCATTCATCTGTTGAAGGGCATCTCTGCTCCTTCCACGATTTACCTATTGTGGACAATGCTGCTATGAACATTGGGGTGCATATGGCCCTTCTCTTCACTACGTCTGTATCTTTGGGGTAAATGCCCAGTAGTGCAATGGCTGGATCATAGGGTGGCTCAACTTTTAACTTTTTAAAGGACCTCCACACTGTTTTCCAGAGTGGCTGTACCAACTTGCATTCCCACCAACAATGTAGGAAGGATCTCCTTTCTCCACATCCTCTCCAGCAATTGTTGTTTCTTGCTTTGTCAAATTTTGCCATTCTAACTGGTGTAAGGTGGTATCTTAGTGTGGTTTTGATTTGAATTTCCCAGATGGCTAATGATGTTGAACAATTTTTCATGTGTCTGTTAGCCATTTGTATGTCTTAATGGGAAAGTGTCCGTTCATATCTTCTGCCAATTTTTTAATTTGATTATTTGTTTCATGTGTATTGAGTTTGAGAAGTTCTTTGTAGATCTTGGATACCAGCCTTTGATCTGTAGTGTCATTTGCAAATATCTTCTCCCATTCCGTGGGCTACTTCTTAGTTTTTTGGACTGTGTCCTTGCCTGTGCAGAAGCTTTTTATCTTGATGAAGTCCCACAACTTCATTTTTTCTTTTGTTTCCCTTGCCTTTGGAGATGTGTCATGAAAGAAGTTGCCGTGGCCAATGTCAAGGAAGTTCCAGCCAATGTTCTCCTCTAGGATTTTGATGGATTCCTGTCTCACATCAAGGTCTTTCATCCATTTGGAGTTTATCTTTGTGTATGGTGTGAGAGAGTGGTCAAATTTCATTCTTTTGCTTGTAGCTGTCCAATTTCCCCAGCACCATTTATTGAAGAGACTGCCTTTTTTCCACTGGATGTTTTTTCCTGCTTTGTCAAGGATTAGTTGCCCAAAGAGCCAAGGGTCCATTTCTGGGTTCTCTATTGTGTTCCATTGGTCTATGTGTCTGTTTTTGTGCCAGTACCATGCTGTCTTTGTGATCACAGCTTTGTAGTACAGCTTGAAATCCGGCATTGCGATGCCGCCAGCTTTGTTTTTCCTTTTCAAAAGTTCCTTGGCGATTCGGGGCCTTTTCTGGTTCCATACAAATTTAAGGACTATTTGTTCCAGTTCTTTGAAAAATGTCATTGGTATTTTGATTGGGATGACATTGAAAGTGTAGATTGCTCTGGGTAGAATGGATATTTTAACTATGTTAATTCTTCCAATCCATGAGCATGGAATATTTTTCCATCTTTTTATGTCTTCCTCAATATCTTTCAAAAGTGATCTATAGTTTCTAGCATATAGGTCCTTTACGTCTCTGGTTAAGTTAATTCCAAGGTAACGCATGGTTTTTGGTGTTATTGTAAATGGGATGGATTCCCTAATTTCTCTTTCTTCAGTCTCGTTATTCGTGTATAGAAANGTGTATAGAAATGCAACTGTTTCTGAGCATTGATTTTTTTATCCCGCCACATTACTGAATTGCTCTATAACTTCTAATAGTTTGGGAGTGGATTCGTTTGGGTTTGCCATATAGAGTATCATGTCATGTGCGAAGAGAGACAGTTTTACTTCTTTGCCGATTTGGATACCTTTTATCCATTTTTGTTGTCTGATTGCTGTTCCAAGGAGTTCTAGTACTATGTTGAATAATAGTGGCGAGAGTGGGCATCCTTGTCGTGTTCCTGATCTTAAGGGAAAGGCTTCCAGCTTTTCCCCATTGAGAATGATATTTGCTGTAGGCACTTCATAGATGGTTTTATGAGATTAAGGAATGTACCCTCTATCCACNGTACTATGTTGAATAATAGTGGCGAGAGTGGGCATCCTTGTCGTGTTCCTGATCTTAAGGGAAAGGCTTCCAGCTTTTCCCCATTGAGAATAATGCTTGCAGTAGGCTTTTCATAGATGGCTTTTATGAGATTGAGAAATGTACCCTCTATTCCTACACTCTGAAGGGTTTTAATCAGGAAAGGATGCTGTATTTTGTCAAATGCTTTTTCTGTATCTATTGAGAGAATCATATGATTTTCGGTTTTTTTCTTCCTGATAAAGTCTATGACACTGATAGATTTGCAAATGTTGAACCACCCTTGTATCCCAGGGATGAATCCCACTTGGTCATGGTATATAATCCTTTTAATGTACTGTTTGATTCTATTAGCCAGAATCTTGTTGAGAATTGTGGCGTCCATATTCATTATGGAAATTGGTCTGTAATTCTCCTTTTTGCTGGGGTCTTTGCCTGNTAATTCTCCTTTTTGAGGGGGTCTTTGCCTGGTTTGGGGATCAAGGTAATATTAGCCTCATAGAATGAGTTTGGTAGCTTTCCTTCTGTTTCTATTTTTTGAAATAGCTTTAGGAGAATAGGTATTATTTCTTCTTTGAATGTTTGGTAGAATTCCCCAGGAAAACCATCGGTCCTGGAGTTTTGTTTTTTGGAAGATTTTTTTATCACTGTTTCAATTTCTTCATAGTTAATTGGCCTATTTAAGAAATCTATTTCTTCCTGTTTCAGTCTTGGTAGTTTATAGGTTTCCAGGAAGGTCTCCATCTCTTCCAGGTTGCTTAATTTATTGGCATAAAGCTGTTAATAAAAGTTTCTAATACTCCTTCCAATTTCATTGGTGTTGGCTGTGACCTCTCCGTTTTCATTCATAATTTTATTAATTTCGGTCCTTTCTCTATTCTGTTGGATAAGTCTTGCCAGTGGTTTGTCAATTTTATTTACTCTTTCAAAGAACCAGCTTCTAGTTCTGTTGATCTGCTCTACTGTACTCCTGGTTTCTAATTCATTGATTTCTGCTCTAATCTTGGTCAACTGCTTCCTCGTGCATGGATTAGGCCTGTCCCTCTGTTGCTATTCCAGCTTTTTGAGGTGAGAATATAAAAGCCGCATTTTNTAGAAACTGCATTTTAGATTTTTCTATTCTTTTGAGTGAGGCTTGGATGGCTATGTATTTTCCCCTTAGGACTGCCTTTGCAGTATCCCATAGGTTTTGGACCGTTGTATTTCATTATCATTGTTCTCCATAAATTGTTTAAATTGATTTTTGATTTCCTGGTTTGTTGAATCATTCTTGAGCAGGATGGTTCTTAGTCTCCAAGTGTTTGAGTTCCTTCCAAATTTTTCCTTGTGGTTGTGTTCCAATTTTAGAGCGTTGTGGTCTGANATTTCTGCTCTAATCTTGGTCAACTCCTTCCTTGTCAGTGGGTTAGGCCTGTCCCTCTGTTGCTGTTCCAGTTTCTTGAGGTGAGAATATAGAAACTGCATTTTAGATTTTTCTATTCTTTTGAGTGAGGCTTGGATGGCTATGTATTTCCCCCTTAGGACTGCCTTTGCAGTATCCCATAGGTTTTGGACCGTTGTGTATTCATTCTCGTTGGTCTCCATAAATTGTTTAAATTGATTTTTGATTTCCTGGTTTGTTGAATCATTCTTGAGCAGGATGGTTCTTAGTCTCCAAGTGTTTGAGTTCNAGGATGGTTCTTAGCCTCCAAGTGTTTGAGTTTCTTCCAGGTTTTTCCTTGTGGTTGAGTTCCAATTTCAGAGCGTTGTGGTCTGAGAATATGCAGGGGATAATTTCAATCTTTTGGTATTGGCTGAGACCTGTTTTGTGTCCCAGAGCATGATCTATTCTTGAGAATGTTCCATGGGCATTTGAATAGAATGAGTATTCTTTGGTTCTGGGGTATAGTGTTCTATATATATCTATGAGGTCCAACTTGTCGAGTAAGGCATTCAAAGCTCTTGTTTCTTTGTCAATTTTCTGCTTAGGGGCTCTGTCTATTTCTGATAGTGGAGTGTTGAGTNGATCTATTCTTGAGAATGTCCATGGGCATTAGAATAGAATGAGTATTCTTTGGTTCTGGGGTATAGTGTTCTATATATATCTATGAGGTCCAACTTGTCGAGTAAGGCATTCAAAGCTCTTGTTTCTTTGTCAATTTTCTGCTTAGGGGCTCTGTCTATTTCTGATAGTGGAGTGTTGAGTTCCCTTACTATTAATGTATTTTTATCTATATGTCTCTTTATTCTGGTTAAGAGTTGGCTTGTGTATCTTGCTGCTCCCCTGTTGGGGGCATATATATTTATAATTGTCATATCCACTTGTTGGATACATCCTTTAAGAATAATATAGTGCTCTTCTGAGTCTCTAACTATAGTCTTTAGTTTAAAATCCAATCTGTCTGATATGAGAATTGCTACTCCGGCTTTCTTTTGGTGTCCATTGGCATGAAAGATGGTATTCCATCCCTTTACTTTCAGTCTGGATGTATCTTTAGGTTCAAAATGAGTCTCTTGTGGACAGAAAATGGATGGGTCATGTCTTTTTATCCAATCTGCAACCCTGTGGCGTTTTATGGGAGCATTTAGGCCATTTACATTGAGACTGATTATAGAGAGATATGATTTTAATGATGCCATGTTGCCAGTAAAGTCTTTGTTTCTATAGATTGTGACTTTCTGTTCTGTATCACTCTTGGGGCTTTTTTACTTTTATAGAACCCCCCTTAATATCTCCTGTAGGGCTGGTTTCGTGGTTACGAAATTGTTCAATGACTGGCGATTCTGGAAGGTCTTTATCTCTCCATCAATTCTGAAAGACAACCTTGCTGGATAAAAGATCCCCCTGCATGTTTTTCTCTGAAAGAGCTTTAAAAATGCCCACCCAACCCTTTCTCTCTTTGCGGGCCTGTGTAGACAGGTCTGACATAATTCTGATACCTTTTCCTTTGTACGTGAGAAATTTCTTTGCCCTGACCGCTTTCAACACTGTATCCTTGGATCTAATATTTGCAAATTGCACTATGACGTGACGTGGTGTAGGTTTGTCATGGTTGAGCTTGGGAGGGGTCCTCTATGCCTCTTGGACTTGAAAGCTTGTTTCCTTTGCTAGATTGGGGAAGTTTTCAGCTGCAATTTGTTCAAATATCTCTTCCAGACCTCTGTTTTTCTCCACCCCCACAGGGATGCCGATGATTCTGACGTTGGAACGTTTCATTGAGTCAGTAATCTCCCTTAACCTACATTCCTGAGCGTGGATTTTTTTGAGTCCAGTTTCTATTTTAGCTTTCTCTTCTTCTAACCCATCCTCCAATTTGCTGATACGTTCTTCTGCCTCATTGACCCTGGCCGTCAGAGCCTCTAGTTTTGACTGCATTTGGCTCATAGAATTTTTAATTTCTGCCAGATTTGCTCTCATTTCCACCCTTAGAGATTCTATATTCTCATTAACATTTTCATTAATACTTTTTTCAAGTCTACACATCATCTTGACCATTGTTACTCTGAATTCCATTTCTGATAATTTGGTTATATCCATATCCATTAGTTCTGTGGCAGAGGCCACAGACTCATTGTCTTTTCTTTGCTGGGGTGATTTCTCCGTCTCGTCATTCTGATGAGGCGAGGTTGTGGGGTTGTCCAGAGCCCAAATTATTGACCAGGACCCAGGCAGTGCACCCTTGTTTTATAGGGATCTTAGGGATGTGGGCTTCTTGATTTTTCAGCCTGGCTTTTGGGGAGGGGCCAGCAGCCCCGATACTCAGGCAACACTGTTTGGGTAGAGTCTCCGTGTCCCTTCGAGGGGTGATGGGGATGGGCACACTGTGAGCCAGTATTATCCGGCTTTTGTTCTCTGGTGGCTTTCCCTGGCAGTTTGCTATGCCTCTTCTGAAAGTCAGAGCAGCAGTAGCCGAATCTCAGCCTTTGTCAGAACAGAGGGATCGCAGACTGTTCTCCACTGATGTTCTGGCCACTTTAACTCTGTTTCTGTTGGTGCTGCTCAACCTTGCAGCGTCCTTGGATGTGCACCCCACATCTGGCATCCCAGCCCTCACTTCCAGGGCCGGCGCATCTCTGTCCTTTGTGTTTCTAACACCACCAGCTGCCAGCCACCCCCGTGCTCCGGAGCTCTGGCCCTCAGACTGGTTGCGCGCATTCCCCGGCTCACGGTCTCAGTCTGCTCTCTCGTGGGTCCCCGTCCGCGAATCCGCCCGTTCCCCCATGCAGGTGGCTACCGCTTCCCGGTGCCGGAACATGGCGGCTCCCTCCCCCTTCTGTTTATCTTCCACTATGTGTGTGCGGTTTCACGGTTCCCCGCTTCGTACCTGAATACTCATCGCTGGAGATGTTCATTTGTAGAGATCCAGATGTATCTTCCTGCGTCTCAGGCTGATTCCTTTGATGTTCTGGATGGTCTGGTACCTATCCAGCTTGACTCAGGGGACCAGCTGAAAAAGGGGTCCCCTACTCCTCCACCATCTTAACTCCATATTGCTAAAATATTTATACTATCTTAGCAATCTATAGATTTAATGCATTCCCTATCAAAATTCCAAGGGCATTCTTCATGGAAATAGAAAAATGTCCTACAATTTTTATGAAACCACAAAAGATCCCAAATAGCCAATGCAATCTTGAGAAAAAAGTACAAAGCTAGAGTCATCACACTCCCTGATTTAGAACTATATTATAAGACTATAGTAACCAAAACTGTATGTTACTGCCATAAAAAGAGACATATATGACAATGGAATACAGGCCCCAAGAATAAACCTACACATAGTATAATCAACTAATCTTGGCAAAAATGCCCAGAATACAAAATGTGTAAAGGATAGTCTCTTCAATCAATGGTGTTGGGAAAACTGGATATCCACATGTAAAAGAATGAAATTGCACCCTTATCTTACATCACTCACAAAAATTAACTCAAAGGATTAAGTGTGATACCTGAAATTGTGAAACTTCTAGAAGAAAACATAGGGGCAAATCTCCTTGACATTGGTTGTGACAATGACTTCTTGGAAACAACACCAAAGGCACAGGCAATAAAGTAAAATTAAACACATGGGATACATCAAACCAAAAGCTTATGTACAGAAAAGGAAACAATCAACAAAATGAAAAACCAGCCCATGGAATGTGAGAAAATATTTTCAAACCACATACACAACAAGGTGTTAATATCCAAAATATATAAGGAACTCCTAAAAGTTACTAGTAAAAATATAAGTAATCCAATTTAAAAATGGACAAAGGAGTGAATAGACATTTCCTTATGGAAGACATGCCAATGGTCAACAGGCATATGAAAAGGTGCTCAACAACACAATCATCAGGGAAATGCAGATAAAAACACCAATGCCTCACACCTGTTAGAATGGCTATTATCAAAAAGACAAGAGATAACAAGTATTAGTGAAGATGTGGATAAAAGAAACCTTTGCGCCCTCTTGGTGGGAATGTGATTTATTCCAGCCATTATGGAAAGCTGTAGGGAAGTTCCATAAAAAATTTTGAATAGAACCTCCATATGTTCTAGTAATCCCGCTATCAGATATAATCAGTAATCTCAATTTTGTGTTTGCAAAGGAAATGAAATTAGTATCTCAAAGACGTATCTGTACTGCTATGTTCATTACAGCATTATTCACAATAGCCAAGATATGGCAACAACATAAGTACCAGTTAATGGATAAATAAAGAAAATGCAGTCTATGTATTTATAATGGAATATTATTCACCTTTTTGAAAAAAAGAGATTGTGCCATTTGGTATAACACAAATGAACCTGGAGGACATTATGCTAAGTGAAGTAAGCCAGACACAAAAAGATAAATAATAATCTCACTTACATTTGAAATCTTAAAACTCGAACTCATAGAACCAGAGAATAGATGGGTGATTACCAAGGGCCGAGGGGGTGGCAGAAATAAGGAGATGTTGACAAAAGGGTACAAACTTTCAGTTATAAGATTAATAATTTCTGGGGCGCCTGGGTGCCTCAGTCATTTGAGCACCCAACTCTTGATTTTGGCTCAGGTCATGACCTTAGGGTCATGAGATCAAGCCCCACATCAGTTCTGCTGTCAGTGGGGAGTCTGCTTGAGACTCTCTCTCTCTCTCTCTCCCTCTTCTTCTTCTCTAAAATAAATAAATAAATCTTTTTGAAAAGAGACCAATAATTTCTGAGGATCTAATGTATGGATGGCAAGGTGACTATAGTTAATAATACTGTACTGTAAACTAGAAATTTGCCAAGAGAGTAGGTTCTAATGATATCACTACACACAAAAGCATGGTAACTCTGTGAAGTGATGAATGTGTTAATTAACTTCATTGTGCTAATTATTTCAAAATGTATATGTATATTAAATCATCACATCATATGTCTTAACTATATGCAATTTTTGAAAGATTTATTTAATCTCACAACCTCAAGATCATGACCTGCACCAAAATCAGGAGTAGAACACCCAACCAACTGAGTCACCCAGGCACCCCACTATATACAATTTTTATTTTTCACTTATACCTCAATAAAGCTGGGAAAATATAAATAACATGCTTATGATACAAAGCTAATTTATACTGAAACCAGGTTTTTTCTATTTTAAATATTTTACATTATTTTTAAGTGTTTATTTTTAAGTGTTTATATTATATAAGTATCACATACATTTATATTCTATTTAATCACCTTACTTCATGCACTAAAATAATTTATAACTCTTTAAATCCCATTTTTAGGAGTCATATAAATAGAATTTAAACTCAAGATTAAAATATTTGAGAACCACCTCACTGTGGTTCCTTTTTCAGGGAACAGAATAGTTTTATTTTATTCATTTTATCATTTTTTATACATTTCTTTGTTAAGTATAACAGTGTTATAAACAGTTACATATATACTTTATATATATATACATATATATATAGGTCTATGGTTTCAGGTGTATAATATAATGATTCAAAAATTCAAAACATTTCTCAGTGTTCATCAAGATAAGTGTACCCTTAATCCTCTTTATCTATTTCACCCATTCCCCACCCACCTCTACTCTGGCAAACACCAGTTCATTTTCTGTATTTGAGAGTCTGGTTTTTTGTTAGTATTTTTGTTTGTTTGTTCATTTGTTTTGTTTCTTCAATTCCATGTATGAGTGAAATCATATCGTATATGTCTTTCTCTGACATTTTTTTTCATTAGCATTATACGCTCCAGGTCCATTCATGTTGTTACAAATGGCAAGATTTCATTCTTCTTTATCGCTGAATAATATTTCATTATATATATATAGATAGATAGATAGATAGATAGATAGATAGATATACCACATCTTCCTTATCCATTAACCTGTAGACACTTGGGTTGCTTCTATATCATGGCTATTATAAATAATAATGCAATAAACATAGGGTTCCATATATCTTTTTGAATTAGTGTTTTTGTTTTCTTTGGGTAAATACCCAGTAGTGGAATTACTGTATCAATTTTTAATTTTTTGAGGAACTCTACTATTATCCACAATGGCTACACAAATTGATTTTCTCTCTGGATGATCTATCCATTGATATAAGTAGGGTGTTAAAGTCCTCTACTATTATTGTATTACTAAAAATTTCCTCCTTTATGTTCTTTATGTCCTCCTTTATAGTTGCTTTCTATATTTAGGTCCTCCTATGTTGGGTGCATAAATATTTATAATTGTTATATCCACTTGTTGGATTGTTCCCTTCATCATTATGTGGTATCCTTTTCTGTCTCTTGTTACAGTCTTTGTTTTAAGATCTATTTTGTCCAGTATAACTATTGCCACCCCAGCTTTTTTTTTTTCACTTCCATTTAAAGCATGGTAAATGTCTTCCTGTTCTTTTCACTTTCAATCTGCATGTGTCTTTAGGTTTGAAGTGAGTCTCTTGTAAGCAGCATATAGACAGATCTTGCTTTTTTATCCATTCGGTTACCCTATGTCTCTTGATTGGAGCATTTAGTCCATTTACATTCAAAGTAGTTATTGATTGATATATATTTATTGCCATTGTGTTACTTGTTTTACAGTTGTTTTTGTAGCTCTTTGTTCCTTTCTTCTCTTGCTCACTTTCCTTGTTGTTTGATGGCTTTTTTAGTGATATGCTGGGATTCCTTTCTCTTTATTTTTTGTGTATCTATTACAGGTTTTTGATTTGTGGTTAGCATTAGGCTCATATATAACATCTTATGCATATAGCAGTCTATATTAAGTTGATGGTCGCTTAAGTTTGAGCCCATTCTAAAAAATGATGATTGGATGCCATGAAATAGATGGCAATGCCTTAACCACATGCATATTGTCAGGCCTGAGGAGCCTCTTGTCAGGGGAGTGCTAACCTTCTCTCCTTTATTAATACTGAAACCAGATTTTTAACATAGGATTGTTTATTTGGAGAATCTGATCTCATTTCAATATATCACACTAACACTCAGTTACATTGCATGAAGTGGATAATGGGAAATAAGGTCAAAAATATAGCAAGCACTTGTGAAATGACTTAATTTGTAAATAATGATGATAATATCAATAATAACAATACCAATCAAATTGTAAGAGAAATTGCAAACTATCCCTGTTCTAATGATGGGAAACTCTGAATAAAAAAGATGATACTGAGTAATATAGACATTTTAACTATGTTTATTCTTACGATCCATGAGCATGGAATATTTTTCCATCTTTTTGTGTCTTCTTCAATGTCTTTCAAGAGTGATTTGTAGTTTCTAAAATATAGATCCTTTACATCTCTGGTTAAGTGAATTCCAAGGTAACATATGATCTTTGGTGCTATTGTAAATGGAATGGATTCCCTAATTTCTCTTTCTTTAGTCTCATTGTTCGTGTATAGAAATGCAACTGATTTCTGAGCATTGATTTTGTATCCCGCCACATTACTGAATTGCTCTATAACTTCTAGTAGTTTGGGGGTGGAGTCCTTCGGGTTTTCCATATAGAGTATCATGTCATGTGCGAAGAGAGACAGTTTGACTTCTTCTTTGCTGAATTGGATATCTTTTATCTTTTTTGTTGTCTGATTGCTGTTGCAAGGACTTCCAGTACTATGTTGAATAATAATGGCAAGAGTGGGCATGCTACCAAGAGCAATCTACACTTTCAATGCCATCCCCATCAAAATACCAATGACATTTTTCAAAGAACTGGAACAAACAGTCCTTAAATTTGTGTGGAACCAGAAAAGGCCCTGAAATCGCCAAGGAATTGTTGAAAAGGAAAAACAAAGCTGGGGCATCACGTTGCTGGATTTCAAACTATACTACAAAGCTGTGATCACAAAGACAGCATGGTACTGGCACAAAAACAGACACATCGACCAATGGAACAGAATAGGGAACCCAGAAATGGACCCTCTGCTCTTTGGGCAACCAATCTTTGACAAAGCAGGAAAAAACATCCAGTGGAAAAAAGACAGTCTCTTCAATAAATGGTGCTGGGAAAATTGGACAGCTACATGCAAAAGAATGAAACTTGACCACTCTCTCACACCATACACAAAAATAAACTCCAAATGGATGAAAGACCTCGATGTGAGACAGGAATCCATCAAATCCTAGAGGAGAACATAGGCAGCAACCTCTTTGACATTGGCCACAGCAACTTTTTTCATGACACTTCTCCAAAGGCAAGAGAAACAAAAGATAAAATGAACTTGTGGGACTTCATCAAGATAAAAAGCTTCTGCACAGCCANATCAAGATAAAAAGCTTCTGCACAGCCAAGGAAACAGTCAAAAAAACTGAGAGGCAGCCCATGGAATGGGAGAGGATANAATGAAACTTGACCACTCTCTCACACCATACACAAAAATAAACTCCAAATGGATGAAAGACCTCAATGTGAGACAGGAATCCATCAAAATTCTAGAGGAGAACATAGGCAACAACTTCTATGACATCGGCCAGAGCAACCTTTTTCACGACACATCGCCAAAGGCAAGAGAAATAAAAGATAAAATGAACTTATGGGACTTTATCAGGATAAAGAGCTTCTGCACAGCCAAGGAAACAGTCAAAAAAACTAAGAGACAGCCCACGGAATGGGAGAATATATTTGCAAATGACACTACAGGTAAAAGACGAGTATCCAAGATCTACAAAGAACTTCTCAAACTCAATACACGAGAAACAAATAATCAAATCAAAAAAGGGGCAGAAGATATGAACAGACACTTTTCCAATGAAGACATACAAATGGCTAACAGACACATGAAAAAATGTTCAAAATCATTAGCCATCAGGGAAATTCAAATCAAAACCACCTTCAGATACCACCTTACGCCAGTTAGAATGGCAAAATTTGACAAGGCAAGAAACAACAATTGCTGGAGAGGATGTGGAGAAAGGGGGTCCCTCTTACACTGTTGGTGGGAATGCAAGTTGGTATAGCCACTTTGGAAAACAGTGTGGAGGTTGCTTAAAAAGTTAAAAATTGAGCTACCCTATGATCCAGCAATTGCACTGCTGGGTATTTACCCCAAAGATACAGACGTAGTGAAGAGAAGGGCCACATGCACCCCAATGTTCATAGCAGCTCTGTCCACAATAGCTAAATTGTGAAAGGAGCCGAGATGCCCTTCAACAGATGACTGAATTAAGAAGATGTGGTCCATATATACAATGGACTGTTAGCCATCAAAAAGAATGATTTCTCAACATTTGCTGCAACATGGATGGGCCTGGAGGAGATAATGCTAAGCGAAATAAGTCAAGCAGAGAAAGACAATTATCATATGGTTTCACTCATTTATGGAACATAAGAAATAGGAAGATTGGTAGGAGAAGGAAGGGAAGAATGAAGTGTGGTAAACAGAAGGGGGAATGAACCATGAGAGCCTATGGACTCTGGGAAACAAACTGAGGGCTTCAGAGGGGAGAGGGGTGGGGGATTGGGATAGGCCAGTGATGGGTATTAAGGAGGGCACGTATTGCATGGTGCACTGGGTGTTATACGCAACTAATGAATCATCGAACTTTACATCAAAAACTAGGGATGTACTGTATGGTGACATAATAAAAATTTTTTTATTATAAAAAAAAGATGATATTGAGATTTGTACCTGTTGCCGGGCAACAAAATGGCTCCTAGTGATCTCTGCATCTTGGTATCCTAACCCTCGTATATCCCCCAGGCTTGACTTGTGTAGTTAATAAAATGTGGCAGAAGTAATGTCATGTCACTTCTGAGATTATGTTATAATAGATACTGTAACTCACTCTCTCTCTCTCATTATTTACTCTGGGGGAAGTCCTATGCCATATAGTAAACAACTGTATGAAAAGGTCTATCTCTTGAGGAACCAAAGAATCTTGCCAATATCCATGTCTGTAGGCTTAGAAGTGAATTCTCCAAGCTCAATCAGGTCTTCAGATTACTGTAGCCCTCCCTGGTGGGCTTCTTGACTGCAGCCTCTTGAGAGACCTGAGCCAGAACTTCCTAGCTAAGCTTCTCCCAGATTATTGACACTCAGAAACTGTATGATATGATCAGGTGCTAATTTGGGGACAATTTGTTATACAGCAATAGATAACTAATACAGATTTTGGTGACTAGAAGTGGGGTAATGCTGTTACACACACCTAAAATACATGGGTGACTTTGGAAAAATATTAGTGTTTTCCAGGGTTCTGTTTTTAGTTCGACTATTCTTACTCTACACACTCCTCTGCATGATCTCATCTACTTTCACAGATTTAACTCTAATCTATGTATGAATGACTCCAAAACCTGTATTACCAGTGTAGATATTTCTTCTGAGTTCCATGTTCATTGTCAACTTCTTACCTAGCATTTCTACCCAAACTTCCAATAAACACCTATGGCTAAGCATGGCATTTACCGAACTTATCATCTCCACTTCCCAAATCAGATCCTTGTCTTGTATACTTTGTCTCAGATTGGTACACCCCTTCTCCTCAGTCACCCATTCTAGAAATCTAGTTTTTTTTTCCATGTTCCACATTCAAACTCTTTTCCTGTTGATTTAAACTCTTAAGTATTTCCTAGATTTGCATCACTTCCATATCCCTTCTAAGTAACTCTCTCCAGTTTCTTCTTTCATCTGAATTATTGCAACTGTCACCTAACTAGACTCACTAGCTCCAAGCTTGCCCCAATAAAATCCATTTTCCACACAGTAGCCAGTATTATGTTTCTAAATTGCATATATGATCATCTTTAACCTGTGCTTAAAACATTTCAGTGGATATTTATGTCCCTCTGGATAAAGTCCAAACTACTCACTGTGTTTAAAACAGTTCCTATGATCATACCCTTAACTTTATTCCCAGATTAATTTATTGCTTACCTATCTCTCAGTGCACACTTGAATAAAAGTGGTTCTTGTATTTCTTCCAGCACAAGATTTTTTCCCCACTATGCTCTTGTATATATTTCCTCTACTTAAAGTGCCATTGCCTTACCTTTTAGTCTAGTTTACTCCTTTTCCTTTGGGAGTAATGTATAATAACCTCCTCTGGGTAACCACCATACATTTCTTTTACAGAGTGGTTTAGGTAGCCTTCTTTGACCCTCCCATAGTCCCTGGAGCACATCTTATCATAATAAAAAATTTATTTTATTAAAATTGTCTGTTTTCATGAATAGCTGTATAACAAGGCTATACTCCTTAAGGATAGGGCTTATGTCTTAATTATCTTTTATTTCAAATGCCTAATACTGTGACTGGCTCAATATAATTTTGTTTCTTGAATAATACCATCAGGAGTTAACAACTGATTAGAGGTTATAAGCTGAGGGAAATGCTAGGCAAGAGGTTATAAGCTGAAGGAAATGCTAGGCAAGGGTAAAAGATGATTCAAGAAGAAATGGGAGTCAGTGATTCTCAAACTTTATTATTGATAAGAATCAACTGGTAAACTTGTTAAAATGCAGATTCCCTAACCTCACCACTACATATTTCTAATTCCTTAAATCTAAGATAGGTCTCAGGAATCTGCATTTTTAGCAAACATCCAAGTCACTCTGCTGCTGTGGTTTTCTGCCCAACAGTTTGGGAAACATTGGTTTAGAAAATTAAGTTTTAAAGTGATTTTTTAAAAAAGATTTTATTTATTTATTTGACAGAAAGAGACAGCAAGAGAGGGAACACAAGCAGAGGGAATGTGAGAGGGAGAAGCAGGCTTCCTGCTGAGCAGAGAGCCCAATACGGGGCTCAATCTCAGGACCCTGGGATCATTACCTGAGCCTCACCTGAGCTGAAGTCAGCTGCTTAACTACTGAGCCATCCAGGCGCACCACGTTTTAAAGTAATTTAATGTCTCTGTAGTTTATCATATGTGTCCATTTTTCTTATCTATTGTTTCAGGTTTTGTGGCATGTAAATAAACTTTATTGCATTTAAACACCATTCTATCACTTTAAATATAAAATTAAACCCCACCCTCCACTGGGATTTTTAAAAGCAAGTGAGCTTCAACTCTTCTGTATGGGTCTGCAGTTCACAAATGAGTCACAAAGAAAGGGCTGTCATAAACATATGTTGGGGAAATCAAATCCAGACAGTGTATAGTAATTCTATAGTAATGTGCTACCAGCATTAGTTAAAATAATGAGACTAAATCCCTTTCAAAGAAGGTCAAATCACACATGGATTTTTTTTTCAAGCTTAATTAATGTTTCTTGCTGAGATTTTAGGAAATCTAAAAATCATAAAGTACACAGAGACAAGATCTGCAACAACAGCTATTTTAGAGTAATAATTTAGGTGAGAATAAACTAAGTTAATGAGATTCATGTACTCAAGTGCCTATGTAGTTGAACTAATGTCAATTTTATTTGTATATGAGTTAAGTTCATTTCTAAGATGTGCATGTGTGGGTTTTTTACTTCTGTACCTTTTGAAAATAACATGACCCTAATGTTATTGAATGGAAATAGAATAAAATATGTATTCTGTATTATGCTCAATAGATATTTAGAAGAAATCCTTTCTGCTGAGAAGGAGCAATAAAATCCACATGCAAGGAAATTAATAAGTTAAATTATATGTATTAGCAGTCAAAATATTTTTAAAATCTTTTTAAAACAGGAACATTAAGGAAAACAGCTAGTTATTTTCAATACTGGAAACCATAATGTTGATAGCAACTTTCATTTTAATCCCCAGAATTGGACATTGAACAAACAAAAAGCTGGTTATTTGCTTTTGGATACTTTGTCTGAAATTAGGGTACGTTCACTTCTGCTTTAGTTTTGACTTCAGGTACTGAAAAATCAGGTTTCTTTTATACTGGCCTAATTAACAAAAAAAAAAAGGAATAGAATATTATTCCACTAAAAATTCAGAATCTTACATAAAATCAAAATTGCTTTTATTTTAAAGAAAAAAAATGTGATATATAGATGATAGACTGAGGACCATAAAAATAAAGGTAAATTAATCTATCATGAATAAATCCAATAACTAAATGCAAAAACAGAAAGAAAATTAAAAAAAAAAACTAGATGTCTCAAAAGTCTGAGAAATAAAAACTGTGGGTGAATGAAGAGCTTAGAAAGTATCCATGAAATTGATGATTTTCTAGGAAAACATAAATTGTTTTAAATAAATAAATTACCAAATAAAATTTGGTAAATAACAATTGCCAAATTGATGTAAAGATAGAAAATCTGAAAAGACCAAAAATATGAAAGAAATTTTTTAAGTATAAAAATAAACTAATTCCTAAAAGACTCTGGGCTAAGAAAGATTTGACTATGAGTCATTTCATTTCTTCAGAGAATACTTTCCTATGTTATTAATGTGTTTCAGAGCATAAAGGAAGAAGTAAATTAACCCAATAAATCCTATGGACCTGATATTACCCTGATAAAATTTTAAGAAACATAGAAGAGATAATTTAAATTATAGCTGGATTTTATATGGTCATGCAAGATAGAGATGCATGAATACAATATAAATTACTGTCAACTGGATCTAGCAATATACTGAAAGTAACATGTATTGTCCTTGGAGTATTTATTCAGATTGTAGAAACTGTTCAGTATTTGGAAAAACATCAATAACAGATGAAAAATAACATCAATATAATTGATACTGAAAAAATCAGGTTGAAGAAATTTTCTAGTTTGTTGAGTATTTTTATCATGAGTCCAAAGCTAATATCATACTTAATGGTGAAAGACTAAAGGTTTTCCCTCTAAGTTCAGAAATAAGACAAGGATATCTACTCTTCTTCAACTCGACATTATGCTGGAGGCTTTAGCCAGTGAAATTTGGCCATAAAATGAAATAAAAAGTATCTAATTTGCAAAGGAAGAAGTAAAACTCTCTTTTTGAAGATAAGATGATCTCATATATAGAAAAACCTAAGTAACACACACATGCACACACACAGAGTCTTAGAGCTAATATTCAAGTTCAACAAAGTTGCAGGATATAACATCAAAATACAAAAATAAGTGTTATTTCTATACACATTCAATGAACAATCAGAAGAGGAAATTAAGGAAAGAATTACATTTTAAAAGGTATCAAAAAGAATCCAAAGATGTGCAACACTTATACACTGAAAATTACAAAATGTTGTTGAAAGAAATTGAAAAAGATATAAATGAATGAAAAGACATCTTATATGCATGGATGCAAACACTTAATATTGACAAAATGGCAATCCTCCTCAAATTGATCTACAGATGCAATGCAATCTCTATTAAAATTCCAACACCTTTTTTTGCACAAATTGACAAACACCACCTAAAAATGATATGGAAATTCATGGGACCAAGAATAGCCAAAATAATCTTGGAAAAGAAAAACATAGTTGGAAGACACACTTTTCACACTGAAATATTACCAGAAAGGTACAGTAATAAAAACAGTGTGATACTGGAATCATAGTAGACATACAGATTGATTGGATGGAATTGAGAGTGCAGAAATAAACCCTCACATTTGCAGTCAATTGTTTTTCAACATGTCAAGACATTCAGTTGGGAAATGTGTCTTTTCAACAAATGATGCGGGATAACTGGATATCTACATGTAAAAGAATGAATTCAGACCCAGTATATACACTATATACAAAAATCAACTCAAAATAAATGGGAGGCCTACGTATGAAAGCTAAAACTATAAAACTGTTAGAAGAAAACATAGGTGTACATTTTCATGACCTTGGGTTAGTTAAACAAATATTTTTAGATAGCACACCAAAAAGACAAGACATAAACGAAAAAAAAAAAACATAGATTTCATCAAAGCTAAAACCTTTTTGCTCCAAAGGACATCATCAATAAAATGAAAAGACCACTCTTAGAATTGTATAAAATAAATTCTAAATCTGATAAGGGATTTTTATCCAGAATATATGACCAACTGTTAAAACTCAAAAACAAAAAGATAAATAATGTGCCTTCAAAAAGTAGCAAAAGCTCTGAACAGATATTTCTCTGAAGAAGACACACAAATGTGTAATAAATGAAAAGATGTGCAACATTATTAGTTATCAAAGCCACAATGAAATAGCACTCCACATCGACTAAGATGGAGATATGCAAAAAGACAGGTACTAACAAGTGTTGTCAAGCATGTGGACAAATGGGAACTCACATACACTGCTTGTGAGGATGTAATATGATAAAGCTATTGAAAACAGTTTGGAAGCAGAGAAAGAAAATTATATGGTTTCACTCATTTATGGAATGTAAGAAATAGGAAGATCGGTAGGAGAAGGAAGGGAAGAAGAAAGAGGGGGGTAAAGAGAAGGAGGAATGAACCATGAGAGAATATGGACTCTGGGAAACAAACTGAGAGCTTCAGAGGGGAGGGGGGGGAATGGGATAGGCTGGTGGTGGGTACTAAGGAGGGCACATATTGCATGGAGCACTGGGTGTTATACGCAAATAATGAATCATGGAACACTACATCAAAAACTGGGGATGTACTGTATGGGGACTAACATAATATAATAAAAAAAAATTTTAAAGGCAAAAAAAAAAAAAGAAACAGTTTTGTTATTCCTCAGTAAGTTAAATATGGAATCATCATATGATACAACAATTCCAATCCTAGGTATATACCTAAGAAATTGAAAACCTATGTTCAAACAAAAACTTGTACAAAAATGTTCAGAGTAACATTATTCATGTATCCAAAAAAAGGAAAACAATACAAATGTCTATGAATTGATGAACGGTAAACAAAAAGCGCCATATCTATATGATGGAATGTTACTTGGCAATAAAAGGAGTAAAAATGGAGGAACGCATGGACAAACCTTGGAAACACAATGCTAAATGAAAGAAGAAGTCAGAGCCAGCAATTTCACATACTGCATTATCCATTTATATAAAATTTCCATAATAGGCATATCTATAGTGACGAAAAGTATATTAATGGTTGCCAGAGTTTGGAAGGAGGTGGGAATGGAGAATGACTACTAATGGGTACAGGGTTTCTTTTAGGGATGATAAAAATGCTCTAAAATTGATCATGGTGATGATTGCACAACTGTAAATATACTAAAAGCCACTGAATTGTAGACTTTAAATGGGTAAATTGGATGGTATGTGAATTATATTTTAATACGGCTGTTAAAAGTAATAATACAGCCATCTTTTTATATCATTACATGTCTTTTAAAACATAATTTAATGGATTCTTAGTGTTGCTGTTATATATAGCATTTATTTAACTACTTTCCTATTGTTGAATATTTAAGTTGTTTTGATTTTTTCAGTATTATTATCATTGTTTTGGTGAGCATTGCTATATTTAGAAAATTGCATATATCTTTTCTTATTTCCCTAGGATAAATTCGTACAAGAATTGCTAGTATAAATATTATGCACATTTTTTACTTTGGGTAGATATCGACAAATCACTTTCCACAGTGGTTATCTCACTTATCACGGCCATTCATGTTATGTGAAAATGCCAAGTTCCACGTACGATACCCAATACTGAGTATTTTGTTCTACTACTACTTTTTATTTCCCTCCTCTTTGTCTTCCTCCTCATCTCCATTCTTCTTGACATTAAAACATGTGTATTTTTTAATGTACTCTTTTTAGTATTAATTACTGAATCAGTGATGACTTTTAGGAACTTCTCCAGTGATATGCTCTAGGACTTAATCTTAATACGTTTCCTTTTTAACATGATATTCCGAACACAGATAAAGTCATAAAAGACTGATTTATCACATACTCAGATGGCATGAAACTAAGAGGACCAGCTGTCTGTCACATTCTCAATTTGTTTGCTACTTTAGTCCTCACATAACATCTCTACATGGCAGCATCATTATCACTGAAAAATGAGAAACTTAATACTCGGGGAGGTTAAATCACTTAATTAGAGTGACATAGTTTTATACTTTGGATACTAACCTTTTATCAGTTATGTCATTTGCAAATTTCTCCCATTCTGTAGGTTGCCTTTTAGTTTTGCTGTTTCCTTCACTGTGCAGAAGCTTTTCATTTTGATGAAGTCCCAATAATTTATTTATTTGCTTTTGTTTCCCTTGCCCCAGAACACATATTTAGTAAGAAATTGCTACTGCCAATGTCAAAGAGGTTACTGCCTGTGTTCTCTAGGATTTTAATGGTTTCACGTCTCACATTTAGGTTTTGAATTTATTTTTGTGTATGGTGTAAGAAAGTGGTCCTGTTTCATTCTTTGCATGTTGCTGTCCTGTTTTCCCAACACCATTTGTTGAAGAGACTGTCTTTTTCCCATTGAATATTCTTTCCTGATTTGTTGAAGATTAATTGACCATATAGTTGTGGGTTTATTTCTGGGGTTTTCTATTCTGTTCCATTGAATTCTGTGTCCATTTTTGCGCCAGTACCATACTGTTTTGTTCACTACAGCTTTGTAATATAACTTGAAGTCTGGAATTGTGATGCTTCCAGCTTTGCTTTTCTTTTTCAAGGTTGCTTTGGCAATTTGGGGTCTTTTCTGGTTACATACAAATTTTAGGTTTGTTCTAGCTCTGTGAAAAATGCTGTTGGCATTTTGATAGGGATTGCTTTAAATGTGTAGATTGCTTGAGTAGCATAGACATTTTAACAGTATTAGTTCTTCTGATCCCTGAGCATGGAATGTCTTTCCATTTCTTTGTGTCTTCTTCAATTTCTTTCATCAGTGTTTTATAATTTTAAGAGTACAGGTCTTTCACCTCTTTGGTTAGATTTACTCCTAGGTATCTTGTTGATTTTGGTGCAATTGTAAATGGGTTTGATTCTTTAATTTTTCTTTCTGCTGCTTCATTATTGGTGTATAGAAATGCAAAAGATTTCTGTACATTGATTTTGTATCCTGTGACTTTACTTAACTTGTATATCAGTTCTAGCAGTTTTTGGGTGTCTTTAGGGTTTCGTATATAGAGTATCATGTCATCTGCAAATAGTGAACATTTTATTTCTTCCTTGCTGATTGGATGCCTTTTTCTTTTTGTTGTCTGATTGCTGAGGCCAGAATTTCTGGTACTATGTTAAATAACAGTGGTGAGAGTGGACATCCCTGTCTTATTCCTGACCATAGAGGAGAAACTTTCAGTTTTTCCCCATTGGGCATATTAGCTGTGCTTTTTCATAGATGGGCCATTATTATGCGGAGGTATGTTCCCTCTAAAACTACTTTGTGGAGGTTTTTTATAATGAATGGAAGTCGTACTTTGTCAAATGCTTTTTCTGCGTTTATTGAAAAGGTCATGTGGTTCTTATCCTTTCTTTTATTAATGTGTTGTATCATTTTGATTGATTTCTGAATATTGAACCACCCTTACAACCCAGGAATAAATCTCACTTGATCATGGTGAATGGTTCTTTTAATGTATTCTTGGATTCAGTTTGCCAGTATTTTGTTGAGAATTTTTGCATCCATGCTCATCAGGGATATTGGCCCGTAGTTCTCTTTTTTAATGGAGTCTTTATAGAGTGACAGACTTTTAATTGGTAGAACAAGGGTTCAAACTCAGGTATGTTTGGTTCCAAAGCATGTACATTTTCTAGTATACTACATTTGATTTTCAGTTTAGCAATCATTCATTGACAACCTCCTATACATCAGGTATGCTAATGACAACAGATATACTGATGTATAAAAATGACATGGTCCCTACTCTTGTGGAAGATATAGTCTTATGGGAATGCATAACAATAACTAGTCAACAATAAAAACACATGATAAATTTCGGTAGTGATATGTGATATGAAGAAAATAGAACAAGTTTAATAATAGAGAGTAACTGGAGAAGAACATTAGATAAAGTGTCCCAAGAGTTGAGCTGACACTTGAATAATGAGAACAAGTTAACTATCTGAAGAATATGAGGAGGGATTTCTAGGAAGAGGAAGTAATTGCAATTACAAAGACCTTGACATAGGGGGCGCTTGGGTGGCTCAATTGTTAAGCGTCTGCCTTCAGCTCAGGGCATGATCCCGGCATTCTGGGATCGAGCCCCACATCAGGCTCCTCTGCTGGGAGCCTGCTTCTTCCTCTCCCACTCCCCCTGCTTGTGTTCCCTTTCTCACTGTCTGTCTCTGTCTCTGTCAAATAAATAAATAAAATCTTAAAAAAACAAAAAAAACCAAAAAAAGCAAAAAACAAAGACCTTGACATAGGAACAAACAGCATAATCTAGAAAGAGAACTAAGGGGATACAGACGTTTGCAATTTATTTTGGTGACACAGTATCTTGAACACCCTTTTCTTTTTTTTTTTTTTTGATAAGTCTTCTCTTTATGAGTTTTAGTGGGACACAAAGTGTGCCTCTTTCTTCAGGAGATTAAATACTAAGTATTTGCCTTTCCCGTCTTTCTTGTAAAGTAGTCTCCACCAATAGATACAATTGTTTGAATCTTTTTAAAAGATTTATTTATTTATTTATTTGTTTGTTTGTTTATTTTAGAGAGAGAGAGCAGGGGGGAGGGGCAGAGGGAGATGGAGAGAGAGAATTTCAAGCAATCTTCCCACTGAGTGTGGAGCCTGATGTGGGTGGGGTTCAATCCCATGACCTTGAGATCATGACAGAAGCCAAATCAAGAGTCGGCTGCTCAACCAGCTGAACCACCAAGGTGCCCCAAATTGTTTAAAATTTTGACTCAGGAGGTAATGTCACACAAGGGAGAGGAAGGGGATCTTTTTCTCTTTGGGAGTCATAATGGTACTGAAAAGTTATATTCCTGGCCTAGACATGGTGTGGTGCACATTTAGTGCTCCATGACTATAGGGACAGAAATCTATTCATGAGATCATTTTTGAAGATGATTTTTTTTTGTTTTGTTATGTTTTAAAGATTTTATTTATTTATTTGTTTATTTATTTATTTACTTATTGAGTGTAAGTGGGAGGAGGGGCAGAGGAAGAGGGAGAGAGAGAATCTCAAGCAGACTTGGTGCTGAGCACAGACCACAATGTGGGGCTCAATCCCACGACCCTGAGATCATGACCTGAATTGAAACCAAGAGTCGGACACTCAACTGCTCAACCAACTGAGTCACCCAGGCATCCCTGAAGATGATTTTGATTGTTGTTTCTGTAAGCATAGCCTGGAGTGTGGTTCTCCTCCCTCCACACAGTAGCATTCTCAAAATTCATTTTAATAAGCTTCTTTTCTCTTTAATTATTCAGCATAAGTCTATTTGTTCCCAATTTAGAGCCCTAAATTATATAGCTGGGATGACTGAAGCATAATGGAATGGGGATTAGTTTCAGGAGATTGTGATTGGCAAAGTAATGCCCTCAGAAAAATGTACACATCCTAAACCTCAGAACCTGCAAGTATGTTACTTTACCTGGCAAAAGGGACTTTGTGGATGATGATTAAGTTAAGAATCTTGTGATAAGATTATCATGGATTATCCAACTGGTGTAAAGTAATCACACTAGTCCTTATAAGAAGGAAGTAAGAGGGTCAGTGTAGGAAGAAGGAGATGTGATGATGGAAATAGAAGTCAGAATAACATGGGGCCATGAGCCAGGGAGTGCAAAATGGCTCCAGAAATTAGAAAAAGGCAAGGAACAGATTCTCTCCTCAAGCCCCCAGAAGAAATGCAGCCCAGCTAACCTATTTTAGACTTCTGACATCCAGAATTGTAAGAAAATAAATTTGTGTTGTTTTAAGTTGCCCAAGTTTGTGGTAATTTGTTGCAGCAGCTACAGGAAACTAATGCAAAAAGTCAGAGAGGAAAGCACAGGTTGTATCAAGTATGGTCTTGTAGGTCACAATCAAGAGTTTAGATTTTAAGTATGATGTAAAACAATTAGAGAATTTTAAGCATGGAAGTCACATTAGTGGATATATGATTTTAAAACATGACTTTTCTCCTGTATGGAGAAATTTACTAGAGTGGGGCAAGACCAAAGTAGATGAGAATGCTCTAGTTTTGAGGCTACAGTCTGAGTTAGAGATGGTGGTGGGTCGGACTTGCACATTGGTGACAGAGAGGAAACACTGAGTTGAAAGGAAAAAAATAAACACATAAAATATAAAAAGGAAATTGTTGTAAAGCTCTCAGGAAAGACAGATTGCATCCAAGTACTGGCAGAGGGATTAGCTTTAGTTGAGAGAAACAGCTACTTTAACAGTAAGAAAGAATTAAGAGATGATGTGTGTTCATATGTATGCTTCATATTGAGAATATCCCATCTGATGGTATTTTACTTTCTGAATATGAGGATGCCATCTTCTCAAAGTGAATTCAATTAGCATAAAATATTTTCTTCTCGCCATAGACAAAGATATAAAATATTATACTTAGATTAAGTAACATCCATCTTGGGTTAAATCTGTCGTTAAATATTAAGAGATGACTATATAATCCTGGGCTGAGGTTATGGAAACTAATTAAATCTGGAACAGAATAAATGATCGAGTCCTGAGTTTCAACACAAAGAGACAAACAAATAAAACAAGTCATTTGTGCTTAGTGTGTACCACTAGGAATATAATATACCAACTGAAAATAAGTCTAATCCTATCGAACTATGGTGCTGTCCCAACTATCTAGTCTACTATGGTTATTTCTAAGAACTGCAACATTAGAAGGATATCAACAAACTATAGTACATACAGAAGGTTCCCTGGCTGGCTCAGTTGGTAGAGCATTTAACTCTTGATCTTAGGGTTGTAAATTTAAGTCCCGTATTGGGCATGGAGCCTACTAAAAAAAATAAAAGAATAGGACAAGCAAGTGATGAAGTATGTAGAAACCATTTCATGAGAAACAGTTGGAGAAAGTGGGGATGACTAGCTAATACTAATTTTCATATATTTAAAAGGCTGTTATGTCAAAGAGTAAAAAATCACAGTCATTGTTTAAATGGGAATGATAACAGCACTGCCTAATGCAGAGTTCTTTTGATAATTAAGTGCATACATTTAGATATGCATATTATTATTTCTACTATTAATATATTCTTATTTTCCTAGAGGGCAGTACCTGGACCAATAATGTCAGAACGAATCAAATTTCAGCCAAATATGAATATGAATATTCTTGAATGTCAATGATAGGTATGTAAATATAGGCTATCCTGCCTGGTTAGGTAGTGAGATCACTGCCATTGAAAGAGACCAGGCAGAGGGCAGACTTACTACCAGGATAATTCAGTGGATATTACCATTTTGAATGGGAAGTTAGGTGAAGTTGATAGTAAGCATCACATAAGTAACTCAAAGAATCTAAGATGGTTATGCTTTAATATTTTCTTGAGAGTTATTAGATAAGGAACAAAAGAAACATTTTTGCCATTGAGATAGCCATTAATTCCATTTGCCAAAAACATTGGGTTTTTCTTCTGAGCACATGGCAGAATTGTGATTGGGTAGGTTGTGTGACTAAGTTCTCTCTGGTGAACGTGAACAGAGGTGACTCTGTCACTTACTGCCTTCCCTCTGGCACAGTGACAAGCAATGTTACAAAATGATGGCTGTTCTTGACAACTTGGGAGACTGAGTAACTGGAGTAACGGAGCCCCCCTGTGGAACAGTGATGGATGCATCATCTGAGTATAAAATAAACTTGTTTTAAATCACTGGGAGGGTTGTTTGTTACTGCAGCATAACCTAGTCTACCTTGATGGACATAACTATACTGAATTCCAAATATTTTTAGTGACTTGCCTAAGCTCTGGTCTAACTTGAGTTAGCAGACCTTAAGAGTTATTAAAATAATTAGCATTTTTTTACACATCTGGCACAAATAACATTTCCACTCTCATTTTTCCAACTCTGTAGTTCCCCACCTCTTGCTACCCTCTGCTCCAGCTCCAGATGAAAGATGGAAGTATAAGAATTGGTACAGCACTGTAGAAAACAGTCAGAAGTTCCTAAAAAAATAAAACTAGCATATGCTTCAGCAATCCTACGTCTGAGTATATATCCAAAGGAATTAAAATCAAGATCTCATAGTGATATCTGCACTCCCAGAGAGTGATTTTTACTGATTTTACAAATGCCTGTCTTCATCTGTTACTACCCTACTATCTCTTTTAGTTCTCACCTTGCCAGATAACTCTTCTTTTGGGTCCCAAATTATATGTTTCTCTTGTCTACTTGGGGAGCTCTTAGAGGGTAAACCTATCTACTACCAACTCTGCCATTAAATTACTTTATTACCCGAAAAGCTCATATTTTTCTTGCTTGGTCTGGATTTCCTAATCTCTTAAAAAGGGGGATGGACAGTTCAGGGAGTAGATTAGGTGATAGTCTCAAGCTCTTGTTAAACATTTGATTCAATTATCCTTTTTCCCAGGAGTTAAGTTGGTGATGTTACTTTTGAGGAACAAATTTTAAAGGAAGCAATGATTATTTTATCAAATAAAGGTACTGAAAGGAAAACCAAAGGAAGTAGTTAAGAGCTAAGTGTCCGTGAGTATTTGTACGTGAGGCCTGATGATAGACTTGGAAGAAAATCAGGTCCTGTAGGATTATATTTACTTCTCAGGAAACAGCAGGAACCATTAAGCATAAACCAAATGCCAGCTAACAACTGTTATAAATAAGGCTTTAGTTGTAAGTTCATATTTCTTTATACAGGAAAGGTTAAGGCTTAATAAGATATTATGCCTATGGAATTATCTGCTGGAAAATACCAGCTCTAATATTATCAAAGTGTGTAGAAATGCCTCACAGTATTATGATACCATAAGAGAAGGAACCACTTCCAGAGGTTTTATTTTTTTGTGTGTCAATAACTCTTGCTCCTCCTGTATTATTTCCATGGAGAGATATATAGTGTAAACAAGTATCAGGTTGCCCAGATGTCTTCTTTTTCTAAACTAGTGTTGCTCAGGTATTGGGAAATTATAATTATTGGTAATTATACACCAATTACCAGCTGTATAAACATGAACAAGAAAATTTACCTCACTGAGTTTTAATATCCTTATTTAATAAAATGAATAGAACATTAACCTACCATTCTTGTGAAGATTATATATATAATTATAATATAAACACACACTCACTGAAGGGGAACAGAATTTACCACCCCAAAATACTTCTCTTTGGCCTAAGGATTATTTTAGGCTGATTATTTTTAAGAAAGAGCAGACACAGTAGAAACTCTGAAAACTTAACAGAAGTTACCCTTTTGTGAGAGATACTTACATTTATATGGAAAATCTCTATTTGTAAGGGTGTCTCTCTTTCCATACCAGGAAGAGAAGGATGACTCTAATCTCTAGAAACTCTTAATAGTGGGGGAAAAAAGAAACACTTATCAGTGGAGAAGGCAGGGACTTAAATCTGTACCTTACCCATGATTACTGTGCTTTTCCCGACAGCCTCCTATAACTGACTCCCCCACCCCCTCAACACCTTCTTTTGTCTTTAGTGAGAGATGAATTTAAGGTGGTAGCTTGGGCCATTTCAGGGGTGTGGCTGATACTGTTTTCCTCGGTCTCTCTCATGTGTATAGGAGGTATACATGTTATTGAACTTTTGTTTGCTTTTCTCCTATGAATCTGTCTTTTACAAGGGGCGTCTCAGCCCAGAACCTTAGAAAGGTAGAAGGAAAATTATTGTCTCTCACAATACACACATACACACAAATACATACATATATATGTATATACATTTTACCTAACATGATGGATGTAGCAAGTGAGCCTGTAGATTTTGGTGTTCTGATCCATGTTTCACTATTGCCTCACCTAGGAATTCTTTTCAGCTGCTGGCTCTCTTACTTTTGTGCCACAGTGATACCTAATGATAAGGGGAATCTAGAATAAATAGTAGAGAAGAGAAGGAGATGAGTACCTGTTGCAGCCCCAAGATCAAGTATAGTGACAGTGATTGTAATTTGTTCACTAAACTCTTACGTCTCAATTTCCCCTAAGGAAGACAGAACAATGGGAATCATGCGGACTGCTCCTAAAACATGCTTGGAGAAATGGATCTGTTTGGTGCAAGTTGTGGACTGTGCAGAGTCATGAAAATGTGCCTCTCGGATCTTATACCTTACAGAGCATGATAGACTGACGGCTCCAGCCATTGTCCTTCTGGATCTGCCACTGTATGCCCACCAAGGTCTTATGGCCCATGGGCTTCACCAGCTGATGATGGAGCATGGTGGAGGTACTAAGGCAGGCCCATTGTGGAGGGACACGGAACTCCTATAATGGGAAACTTTGGCCTGATGTTTCTCCACTCACTTGACCAAATCACCCTTGGACTTGCTCTATAATCCAAGCCTCTTTCTACACTTTCTACCCTCTTTGAAGCCACCTTCCTTCTCTCTCTCATTCTAGAGGTATCAGACCTAACTCACAGTCTGATGGGTCTCCTCACTTCCTGCTCCCTCCCTATGTAAACTTTTTGTGTACCTAATCTTGCCCTGGGATTTGGTTCTCAGCATGCCCAAACTAATGCCACAGAGAAGACTATAAATACAGGAACATGAACAACCTTAGGGACAGCTTTTGAACAATGGGGGTAGAAGTAAGAAGACAAAGACCATCTTCTCATATTTTAGAGGGACAATTTTGAAATAGACAGCAATGGTACTACAAACATGTCCCATAGACACCTAGGGTTCCCCATGAAACTTTCAGGGGGTCTGTGAGGTTAAAACTATTTTTTTTCACACTGTTGCAATTTGTACTAATGGAATAAAATCAGGGGTGCCTGGGTGGCTCAGTCGTTAAGTGTCTGCCTTCAGCACAGGGCATGATCCCAGAGTCCTGGTATCAAGCCCTGCATCGGGCTCCCTGCTCTGCTGGGAACCTGCTTCTTCCTCTCCCACTCCCCCTGCTTGTGTTCCCTCTCTCACTGGCTGTCTTTCTCTGTCAAATAAATAAATAAAATCTTTAAAAAAAATCAATGGTGGGTAAACTGCTAGTGCTTTAGCACAAATCAAGGAAGAAGTGGCATCAACTTGTACAAGTAGTCATTGTATATTTCACTGCCATTCACTATTTCCTTTTAAAACCCAGTTTCACTTAATAAAGTTCTTGATTAAACAGTAAACATTAATTTAATTAATTCTCTACCCTTGAACACGTATGTTTTCACTATACTATGTGACAAAATGGGAAGTATACATGAAGCACTTCTGAAAACACATACTGAAGTCAGAATGTGATCTTGAGGAAAATTGTGAAATATTTTGAGTTATAAACTGAACTATCTACTATATTTCAAGGAACACCTTTTTTTTAAAAAAAGATTTTATTTATTTATTTATTTATTTATTTATTTATTTATTAGACAGAGAGAGACAGCCAGCGAGAGAGGGAACACAAGCAGGGGGAGTGGGAGAGGAAGAAGCAGGCTCCCAGCAGAGGAGCCTGACATGGGGCTCGATCCCAGAATGCTGGGATCATGCCCTGAGCCGAAGGCAGACGCTTAACGACTGTGCCACCCAGGCGCCCCAGGAGCACCATTTTTAACCCGAAAGAATGAATGAGAGAAAAAAAACCGTGGTCATTCAGACTTAGTTATTTTGCAGACATTTCCCCCAAGGTGAATGAAATGAGCCTGCCACTTCGAGGAAAACAAATGACAATAATTGCTGCCAATGATAATATTTGACAATTCAAATCAAAATTAGACTTTTGGAAGTTTTGTACCCACCACCATAAATTTCATAGCTTCCCAGTACTTAAAGCCTTTTCTTAAAAAAAAAAAAATTATTTATTTATTTGACGGGAGGAGGAGGGAAAGAGGGAGAGGGAGAGAGAATCTCAAGCTGACTCCGCACTAGGCACAGAGCCCGAAGTCTTTTCTGATGAGATGGTGGTGATATTAACAAATGTAGAGTAATATTTTTCAAATGTCCATGCAGACATTGCATAATCATCCATATGAAAATTCACTGATATGGTTTCAGAATTCACCTTGCAATTATTTTTAAGAAATTTTTACTTGTTGAGTTTTGTTGAAATATTAAAGAATGTTCATAATTATTTGGAAAGGCAATTAAGCCTATTTCCTTTTCCAGCTAGGTATTTGCTTGAGGATGAATTTTCTTCATATTCTCCAAACAAAACAGCATATCAGTACAGATTAAATGCAAAAGCACAGATGAAAATCCTACTGTCTTCTATTATATTAGACATTAAAGAGTTTTGCAAAAGTAAAACAATTGCACTTTTAGTGCTACATTTTATTTCATTTCAAAAAATATATTTTTTATCTTAAGTGCATCATTTATGGTATATAATGAGTTTATTATTGTTATATTTAAGTGAATAAATAATTATCTTGTATTTTTCCAGTTTAATTTCTAATATGGCAAATAGCAATTGATATAAACTCTTTACACAAAAACTTCTCAGAGTCTTCAGGGTCTTTAATAATTATTAAAAATGCAAATGAATCCTAAGGCCAAAATATTTTTAAATTGCTGATGTAGAATATTGCTTTAATCATTGCATATTATTATAAAACATGAGGCTACAATTGTTACCTAGCCATTTTTCTCATTTGAGCACATTTGGGTATTTCTCATCTTTTGCACAACTGCAAACATTGTTTTTGTTTCTATTAATGCTTCCTGAGTAGATCATCCTCTGACATGACTTTGTACATTTTTACCCCATCTAGGAATGTCTCTTCTAAAACTTTTCCGTTTGAAGCCCTACCCACCGTATAAGACTCAATTCTAGTGCCACCTGGATAGATATCACTCACACACACACACACACACACACACACACAAATCTTTTGGGGGCTCTCAAAATTTTAAATGTCCTGGGGTCCCTGAGGCCTGCTATTTTGAGTACTCATAATGCACCTCTTAGTCTCTTTTTGTTTTTCTGTGTTTCATTGTTTCCACCCACTGCTACACTCCTGCTTCTTTCTGGGGGCTTCCTGAGGGACTGGTTTCTGTCTCGCCTGTCTCAGAGTGCTGATGGGACCTGGCATACTCTAGATGCCTGGGAGCCTCTGAGAACAAACTAGAGCTGAATGCCTTGCTGCTGCTCCATAGGATTGGTGGAACAGCAGACAGAGGTACAGAGATACTTAAAACCAAGTATCTTATAACCAGAAAAATGACCTTTCAAAATTGAGGGGGGAAATATTTCCAAGTAAATAAAAACTAAGAGAATTTCTTGTTAGGAGATCTGCTTACAAAAAGTGCTAAAGAAAGTTCTTCAGGGGCGCCTGGGTGGCACAGCGGTTAAGCGTCTGCCTTCGGCTCAGGGCGTGATCCCGGCGTTATGGGATCGAGCCCCACATCAGGCTCCTCTGCTATGAGCCTGCTTCTTCCTCTCCCACTCCCCCTGCTTGTGTTCCCTCTCTCGCTGGCTGTCTCTATCTCTGTCAAATAAATAAATAAATCTTTAAAAAAAAAAAAAAAAGAAAGTTCTTCAGGCTGAAAGCACATGATACTAGACAGAAATTCGAATCCACACAAAATATCAAAGAGCACTGGTGAAGGTAATTGCTTAATTATAAAAGATGATATAAATACATATTTCCTCTCCTTCTGTTAAGTGATTTTTTTAATTGTATAAAATAATATGTATATAAGTGCATTGTTGGACCTATAACATGTAAGAAAGTAATATATTTGATGATAATAGCACAAAAGAGGTGGCAGATGCAAAGTTGTACTTGAGTAAGGAAATGAGACCAAATGAGAACTCAAATCCACAGGAAAAAATAGAGATTCAGAAATGGTAAATAAGATTAATATAATATACTCCATAAATATAATCTTTTTCTCTTCTCTCACCTTCTTTATATTACATAAAATTATATAAAGTAACAACTAAAATAATATATTCTTAGGTTTCTAGCACATGCAGATCTGTTACAAGCTATCATTAATTGTACCAAAGGGGGGGATATTATAATTATATAGAGAATGAAGCTATGCAGTTATAACGTCTTTCCCTAAGGAGGTAAAGAAAAATAGTCAACCCAAAATTCTATATTAGATAATAATAGCCTTCACAGAAGAGTGAAAGACATATTTACATAAATAGAAACCAAGAGAGTCTGTCACTAGCACACCTGCACTCAAAGAAATGCTAAATAATTTATTTATTTTTCTTTTTTTTATTATAATACTTTTTATTATATTATGTTAGTCACCATACAGTACATCCCCGGTTTCCGATGTAAAGTTTGATGATTCATTAGTTACCTATAACACCCAGTGCACCATGCTATAGGTGCCCTCCTTACTACCCATTACCAGCCTATCCCATTCCCCCACGCCCCTCCCCTCTGAAGCCCTCAGTTTGTTTCCCAGAGTCCATAGTCT
>NC_048238.1:104292902-104331148 GCF_002007445.2 Ailuropoda melanoleuca | reverse complement strand
CTGGTTAAGTTAATTCCAAGGTAAAGTATGGTTTTTGGTGCTATTGTAAATGGGATGGATTCCCTAATTTCACTTTCTTCAGTCTCATTATTCGTGTATAGAAATGCAACTGGTTTCTGAGCCTTGATTTTGTATCCCGCCACATTACTGAATTGCTCTATAACTTCTAATACTTTGGGAGTGGATTCTTTTAGGTTTTCCATACAGAGAATCATGTCATGTGTGAAGAGAGACAGTTTGACTTCTTCTTTGCTGATTTAGATACCTTTTATCCCTTTTTGTTGTCTGATTGCCGTTGCAAGGACTTCTAGTACTATGTTGAATACTAGTGGCGAGAGTGGGCATCCTTGTCGTGGTCCTGATCTTAAGGGAAAGGCCTCCAGCTTTTCCCCATTGAGAATAATGCTTGCNATGCTTGCAGTAGGCTTTTCATAGATGGCTTTTATGAGATTGAGAAATGTACCCTCTATTCCTACACTCTGAAGGGTTTTAATCAGGAAAGGATGCTGTATTTTGTCAAATGCTTTTTCTGCATCAATTGAGAGGATCATATGGTTCTTGAGTCTTTTCTTGTTGATATGATGTATCACATTGATTGATTTGCGAGTGTTGAACCATGCTTGCATCCCAGGTATGAATCCCACTTGGTCATGATGGATAATCCTTTTAATGTACTGTTGGATTCTATTAGCAAGGATCTTGTTGAGGATTTTGGCATCCATATTCATTAGAGAAATCGGTCTGTAGTTCTCCTTTTTGATGGGGTCTTTGCCTGGTTTGGGGTTCAAGGTAATATTGGCCTCATAGAATGTGTTTGGTAGCTTTCCTTCTGTTTCTATTTTTTGAAATAGCTTTAGGAGAATAGGTATTATTTCTTCTTTGAATGTTTGGTAGAATTCCCCAAGAAAACTGTCCGCTCTTGGAGTTTTGTTATTTGGAAGGTTGTTTATCACTGATTCAATCTCTTCATAATTAATTGGCCTGTTTAAAAAATCTATTTCTTCCTGTTTCAGTCTTGGTAGTTTATAGGTTTCCAGGAAGGCCTCCATCTCTTCCAGATTGTTTAGTTTTTTGGCATATAGCTGTTGATAAAAGTTTCTAATAATCCTTGCAATTTCAATGGTGCTGGTCGTGACCTCTCCCTTTTCAGTCATAATTTTAATAATCTCAGTCCTTTCTCTTTGTTTTTGGACAAGTTTTGCCAGTGGTCTATCAATTTTATGGATTCTCTCAAAGAACCAGCTTCTAGTTCTGTTGATCTGCTCTACTGTACTCTTTTTTTCTAATTCGTTGATCTCTGCTCTGATCTTGGTCAACTGCTTCCTAATGTGTGGATTAGGCCTGTCCCTCTGTTGCTATTCCAGCTTCTCGAGGTGAGAATATAAAAAGTGCACTTTAGATTTTCCTATTCTTTTGAGTAAGGCTTGGATGGCTATGTATTTCCCCCTTAGGACTGCCTTTGCAGTATCCCATAGGTTTTGGACCGTTGTGTATTCATTCTCGTTGGTCTCCATAAATTGTTTAATTTGTTTTTTGATTTCCTGGTTTATCGAGTCATTCTTGAGCAGGATGGTTCTTAGCCTCCAAGTGTTTGAGTTTCTTCCAGGTTTTTCCTTGTGGTTGAGTTCCAATTTCAGAGCGTTGTGGTCTGAGAATATGCAGGGGATAATTTCAATCTTTTGGTATTGGCTGAGACCTGTTTTGTGTCCCAGAGCATGATCTATTCTTGAGAATGTTCCATGGGCATTAGAATAGAATGAGTCTTCTTTGGTTCTGGGGTGTAGTGTTCTATATATATCTATGAGGTCCAACTCGTCGAGTATGGCATTCAAAGCCTTTGATTCTTTGCTTAGTTTTTGCCAGGGTGTTCTGTCTATTTCTGATAGTGGGGTGTTGAGGTCCCCTACTATTACTGTGTTCTTATCTATATGTCTCTTTATTTTGGTTAAGANAAGCAGGGGGTGTGGGAGAGGAAGAAGCAGGCTTCCAGAGGAGGAGCCTGATGTGGGGCTCGATCCCAGAATGCCGGGATCACGCCCTGAGCCGAAGGCAGACGCTTAACTGCTGTGCCACCCAGGTGCCCCAGCCCTTATTTCTTTGTCGATTTTTTGCATGGGTGTTCTGTCTATATGATATTGGAGTGTTGAGGTCCCCTACTATTAACGTATTTTTATCTATGTGTCTCTTAATTCTGGTAAAGAGTTGGCTAGTGTATCTTGCTGCTCCCCTNTTTGGTTAAGAGTTGGCTTGTGTATCTTGCTGCTCCCCTGTTGGGGGCATATATATTAATAATTGTCATATCCACTTGTTGAATACTTCCTTTAAGAATAATATAGTGCCCTTCTGTGTCTCTAACTATAGTCTTTAGTTTAAAATCCAATCTGTCTGATATGAGAATTGCTACCCCAGCTTTCTTTTGGAGTCCAATGGCATGAAAGATGGTATTCCATCCCTTTACATTCAGTCTGGATGTACCTTTAGGTTCAAAATGAGTCTCTTGTGGACAGAAAATGGATGGGTCATGTCTTTTTATCCAATCTGCAACCCTGTGGCGTTTTATGGGAGAGTTTAAGCCATTTAGATTGATAGAGATTATTGACAGATATGATTTTAATGATGCCATTTCTCTTTAAAGTCTTTGTATCGGTTGTGACTTGCTGCTCTGTATCACTCTTGGGGCCTTTTTACCTTTATAGAGCCCCCCTTAATATCTCCTGTAGGGCTGGTTTCGTGGTTACGAAATTGGTTAATGATTGGCGATTTTGGAACGTCTTTATTTCTCCATCAATTCTGAATGACAGCTTTGCTGGATAAAGGATCCTTGGCTGCATGTTTNCCATGTTGTCAGTAAAGTCTTTGTTTCTATAGATTGTGACTTTCTGTTCCGTATCACTCTTGGGGCCTTTTTATTTTTATAAAACCCCCCCTTAATATCTCCTCTAGGGCTGGTTTCATGGTTACGAAATTGGTCAATGACTGGCGATTCTGGAAGGTCTTTATTTCTCCATCAATTCTGAATGACAGCTTTGCTGGATAAAGGATNTTCTGAATGACAGCCCTGCTGGATAGAGGATCCTTGGCTGCATGTTTTTCTCTGAAAGAGCTTTAAAAATGCCCCCCCAACCCTTTCTCTCATTCCAGGTCTCTGTAGACAGGTCTGACGTAATCCTGATACCTTTGCCTTGGTACGTGAGAAATTTCTTTGCCCTGGCCGCTTTCAATACTGTATCCTTGGATCTAATATTTGCGAATTGCACTATGACATGCCGTGGCGTAGGTTTGTCCTGGTTGAGCTTGGATGGGGTCCTCTCTGCCTCTTGGACACGAATGCTTGTTTCCCTTGCTAGATTAGGGAAGTTTTCAGCTACAATTTGTTCAAATATNGTTGGGAGGGGTCCTCTATGCCTCTTGGACACGAATGCTTGTTTCCTTTGCTAGATTGGGGAAGTTTTCAGCTACAATTTGTTCAAATATCTCTTCTAGACCTCTGTTTTTCTCCACCCCTTCAGGGATGCCGATGATTCTGACATTGGATCGTTTCATAGAGTCAGTAATCTCCCGTAATCTACATTCGTGGGCGTGGATTTTTTTAAGACCAGCTTCTATTTTCGTTTTTTCTTCTACTAACCCATCCTCCAATTCGCTAACGCGTTCCTCTGCCTCGGTGACCCTGGCCGTCAGAGCCTCTAGTTTTGACTGCATTTGGCTCATAGAATTTTTAATTTCTGCCAGATTCGCTCTCATTTCCGCCCTTAGAGATTCTATATTCTCAGCAACGCTTTCTCTGATGCTTTTTTCAAGTTTACTCATCATCTTGACCATTGTTGCTCTGAATTCCATTTCTGATAATTGGGATACATCCGTATGTATTAATTCTGTGGCCGAGGCCAATTCTGTGGCAGAGGCCACAGACTCATTATCTTTTCTTTGCTGGGGGGGACTTCTCCTTCTCGTCATTCTGATGAAGAGAGATTGCAGGGTTGTCCAGAGCCCAAGTGTTGACTGGGACCCAGGCCGTGCGCCCTTGTTTTATAGAGATCTTAGGGATGTGGGCTTCTTCCTTAAAGAGTTTATTTATTTATTTGAGAGAGAGAGAGACAGTCAGCAAGAAAGGGAACCNTGTCACCTGCGAGGGTGAATGGGGATGGGCACACTGTGAGCCAGTATTTCCAGGCTTTTGTTCTCTGGCGGCTTTCCCTGGGGGTTTGCTGTGCCTCTTCTGAGAGTCAGAGCAGCAGTGGCTGAATCTCAGCCTCTGTCTCAGAACAGAGGTATCACGGACCGTTCTCCACTGATGTTCTGGCCACTTTACCTCTGTTACTGTTGGTGCTACTCAACCCTGCAGCGTCCCGGGATGTGCGCCCCACACCCGGTGTCCTAGCCCTCACTTCCAGGGCCGGTGCGTCTCTGTCCTTTGTGTTTCTAACACCACCAGCCGCCAGCCGCCAGTCGCCCCCGTGTGCTCCTGGAGTTCCCGGTCTCAGTCTGGTTCCAGTGAGCGCACCGGAGCTCCAGTTTTCAGTCTGGTGGCGCGCTCCTGGCTCACAGTCTCAGTCTGCTCTCTCGCGGGTGCTGGTCCGTGAGTCCGCCTGCTCCCCCGTGCAGGTGGCTACTGCTTCCCGGCGCCCGGACACGGCGGCTCCCTCCCCCTTCAGTTTATCTTCTGATATCTGTGCGTGGTTTCCCGGCTCCCCGCTTCGTACCTCAATTCTCATCGCTGGAGATATTCATTTGTAGAGATCCAGATGTATCTTCCTACGTCTCAGGCTGATTCCGTGGGTGTTCAGGCTTATCTGGTACCTATCCAACTCGACTCAGGGGACAGCTGAAAACGGGTCCCCTACTCCTCCGCCATCTTAACTCCTCCTAAATAATTTCTTTAAACAATCAAAATGATGCAGGGTGAAAGCTCAGATCGATGGTTAAGAATATAGAACACCAGAAATAGTAAATTAGTGGGTATATACAAAGATTTCTTGAAATAGAAATATTGGGGGGAAACCCTAGGCCGCCTAGAAAAAAAGAAAGAAGCATTAGAACTATGGTTCAAAATTTATGGAGATAATTTCCTACATAATATTATATCTTTAGCCAGACCAAGAATTGATTATAAGGGTTAAATAATCTCATATTCAGATTTTTAAAATTCTCCTCATGCACCTTTTCTCAGGAAGCTGCTGAATGATGTGTTCCACTAAAGGGTGTAAAACAAGGAAATAAGGGACACAATACCCAGAAAACAGGGGCTCTAACATAGGAGAGAGGTAAAATGAATACCAAGACCCATTCTCAAGGATTCTGATCCAGTGGGTTGGGAGTAGGGCCCATTGAATTGTATTTTTAATAAGTGCTAGGTGATTCTGATACAAAGCCTGATTTAGGAACCACGGATATACATTTTCTTGTCTGATTTTATAAGAACCTTGTGATTCAGGCATATCAAATATTCTCATTCTACAAATTGAATCAAGTTTGTACATGTAATAAAAGGCAAAACTAGAATTAGATTTCATTCATGTTTTGAGATAGTTGAGATATTTTCTCACTGATAAAATGCAATCATAAGTGTTTCTCTATGGTCAATTAATCTTTGACAAAGCAAGAAAGAACACTCAAGGGGATGAAGACAGTCTCTTCAGCAAATGGTGTGGGAAACCTGGTCAGTTACATGCAAAAGAATGAATCTGGACCACTGTCTTACACCATACACAAAAATAAATTCAAAACAGATTAAAGACTTAAATGTGAGACAGGAAATCATCAAAATCCTAGAAGAGAACGCACCCAGTAGGGTCTCTTACATTGATGGTAACAATATCTTTCTGAATATGTTTCCTGAGGCAAGGGAAATAAAAGCAAAAATAAACTATTGGGACTACATCAAAATATAAATTCTGCACAACAAAGGAAAAAACAATCAACAAAACTAAAAGGCAATCTATTGAATGGGAGAAGATATTTGCATATGACATATCCAATAAAAGGCTAGTATCCAAAATATATAAAAAAAACGTAGAAAACTTAACACCCAAAAAACAAATAATCCAATTTAAAAATGGGCAGAAGACATGAACAGACATTTCTCCAAAGACATTCAGATAGCCAACGGACACATGAAAAGATTCTCATCATCACTTACCATCAGGGAACTGCAAATCAAAATTACAATGAGATACCACCTCATACCTGTCAGAATGACTAAAATCAAAAACACAAGAAACAGCAGGTGTTGGCAAGTTTGTGGAAAAAGGGAAACCCTCTTACACTGCTCACGGGAATGCAAACTGGTGCAGCCACTGTGGAAAACAGTATGGAGTTTCCTGAAAAAGTTAAAAATAGAACTACTCTACAATCCAATAATCACGCTACTGGTATTTACCCACCAAAAAAAAAAAAAAAAAAAAACACTAATTCAAAGGGATACATGCACCCCGTGTTTATTGTAGCATTATTTACAATAGCCAAAATTATGGAAGCTGCCCAAAGGTCCACTGGCTGATGAATGGATAAAGAAGGTATGGTGTATATATACAATAGAATATTATTCAGGTGTAAAAAGAATGAAATCTTGCCATTTGCAATGACATGGATGGAGTTAGAGAGTGTAATGCTAAGTGAAGTCAGTCAGAGAAAAACAAATACCATATGATTTCACTCACATGTGGAATTTTAGGGGAAAAAAAAGAGCAAAGGGGAAAAAAAGAAAGTGACAGAGAGAGAGACAGAAGCCAAGAAACACTCTTAACTATAGAGAACAAACTGATGGTTAGGAGAGGGGAGGTGGGTTGTGGAATGAGTGAAATATGTGATGGGAATTACAGAGTGCACTTGTCTTGACGAGCATTAGGTGACATATGGAATTATTGAGTCACTATGTTGTACACCTGAAGCTAAAATAACACTTATGTTAACTATACTGAAATTTAAATTAAATTAAATTAATTAAAAAAAAACAGTTTCTCAGACTATTGTTCATGAATCACTAGCATCAGAACCTGCTGAGATATTGTCTAAGTTGTAAATTCTGGTCCCCATTTAACTGAGATGTCAGTTTAAGAGGTTGGTGACTAGACCCAGGAGTTAGTAGCAACCGCCCCAGAGCTCTCTATGCTCACTGAAGTTTGAGAAGCCTAATCTATAACTACTCCAAAAGGTGACTACTTACAAAGGGAATGGAATGAGGAGCCACTGTGAGCACATAAGGTACCTTTATGTAACATAGAAAAAGACCTCTCTACCTCAAATAATTATAAGTAAATGCCCCTCTCTCCTATAACCAGAGTTGGGACTTGGAAAGAAGTGGATGAAAGACAGGATTTCAGCCATCAGTTATCCCCTGAGCCAAGTGTCTGTGCATGACAAAATCAATGAGTTTATTTTGGAAAAGTAGTCATTTGTACATATATGTGTGTGTGTGTGTGTGTGTGTGTGGCATTCATGTTAATAATGATATTGATGAATCAATGGCCATTCTTATTTATATTTCATTGCAATCTGGCTAAATACACAATTTGAACCCAGTCACATATGATATGGTCAGGCTTCATAAAGGAACAAACTGAAAACCTGGTTAGCAAAAGCTTTCCAGTGTTCTGTAAACCTTGTTGAGCCATCATTTCTCAACTTCCCTGTTTAGGTTTTGAAGTTATTGATATTCCCTTTCTTAAATCCTCCAGTATTTCCAAAACTATATTTAAATGGTGCCCACCTCTCAATTGAATGAAAGTGTACTGGACATAAATCTCTTCAGTTTGTACTATCTCATTTTCACATGCCATGTACACCTGAGACTTTTTGGCAATGCGGCTGATATTTGCTAGAAAAACACATTGAACTTTACATCAGAAACCAGGGATGTACTGTATGGTGACTAACATAATATAATAAAAAAAAAACATTAAAAGAAAAAAAAAAGAAAAACACATCCACATATTGATGTTGCTGCACGTGTGTTCTCATTTGCATTATGTTCTTGCAATCTTTAAATAAAGATTTCAACCCTTTATAGTTGTTTTCCCTTCAGTTACCTTGTGTGGTCCCAAGGCACATATTTTAATATCTGGTCAATGAAAATACCAACTTGAACTAATAGTATAAAAGGAAAAAAATACTGGGAGTATAACTCCACTTAGAAACTATTTAGGTACATTATTTGTAGAGTAGATATTTCCTCAAATTCCTTTTCTAAGATTTAAGAGTGAGTGAACTCCTTTGGGTAAAAGCCAGGCTATCAGGTTTGCAGTTCCCACCCCTAGAAAATATAAGATGTCACTCTGAAGTTTGCAGTTCTTTTACCCTGAGCATGAGAGATGCTTGTAGTGTTAGTGTTTTACGCTGTCTAGCTGAAATATGGTCCCGTTTGGATTTGTTTAGTCTTCAAAATACAGTCATCATCTGATCACTTCTCTTTAACCATCACTGCTACTACCTACTACCCTACCAGCCTGATCGGAGTTACCATCACTTCTCACCTGGATGACCTCTACCACCTGCTAACTGATCTTTCTATATCCATTCTTTTTCCTCTTCAGTTTGTTCTTAGTAGGATAGCCACATGGATCCTATTGAAACATATACCAAATTATAGCCTTCTCTGCTCAACAAACTTTGATGGCTTCTCGTCTCATTCTGGGTAAAAGTCAACATTTATTTGGAAGCCTATGTGCCCCTCACCCCCCGCCAAATCTTTCCCACTCTCTTACCTCTGTGGTCTCATCCCCTACTGCCCCTCATCTACCTTACTCAGCTGGCTCCCTTGAACACCCCATGCATGCCCCTGCCTCAGAGCCTTTGCAATTGTTGACCCCTCTGCCCAGACATTCTTCCCTTAAATTTCTTTGGATAACTCCGTCATCTCTACAGGTCTCTGCAGAAATTGCGATTCTTATCCCTACCACCAGTCTTCCTTATCTCCTTTCCTTCATTATTTTCCATAGGCTTTCACCAATTAACATGCTATATACTTTTCTTATTTATCTGTTTATTGTCTGGCTCCCTACCCTCTCCTGCCCCACCATACACAAACAAAAGTAAATTCCATGAGGGCAGGAATTTTTATCTGTTCACTACTTTGTCCCCAAAGCCTAGTGATGCCTGGTATGTACTCAAGATTACTTGTTGAAAGGCTGGACAGCTGGGTGGATGGATGAATGATTAATATTAGATGTATCATGATTCTGCCTTTTAGGATATGGCAGATAAAACATTCTATACATACCTCTTAATTGCCTTTCTAAAAACTATTAAAAGTCTTCATTAGCAGGTCTTAGTTACAATTCTGAGTTTCCCTTCAATCTAACCCTCAAAATTACTCCCACCTCACCCCCTTTTTAATATTAGAAAACAAACACAACACATGTCTACTGGAAAAGGATCTCCTCCTACCTTCTTCTCTCCGTATTTCCCCACACCAACAAAATCTTGCACCTGGGTAGGTAACAATTGCAGTTATGTGAATCTCTATTTCTATTGTATTTTCGAACCCTCACAAATAGAGTGTTTAACCAACTATCATTTAGAGTACAAATGAATCATTTTTGTAATTGAATTTCCTGAGAAATAATACAATTTAAAATAGAACCATGTATTTTTTCAACCAAAATTAGAAGTATGAAAAAAAATGGCACAAAACCAGGAGTGAAAGGAGCACTACTTTTGATTATAGCAAAGACTTTGTTTTTGATCATTCAGCAGAACTTTTTTTACATGTGTTCACTTAATTATATTCTTTAATGGAATGTGTAATATGGCAGTGCCCTTGAGATAGAGATGCCAGTTTTATTTCTATCTGACCTCAAACACTTTGTTCACTGTTGCTAAAATAAACTGAATCAAGAAGAGACAAACTGTCCAGTTCAGGAACCTGAAATAGGGAGTAGAATACATTTATATACCACCTTACACTGACAAGGCACACAGAAACAAGTATTGTAACTGAAGTATCAACTAGTGCAGCATCCTTATTTGAAAGTAGTTGAACTTGAGACCCAAGACAGGAAGTGTTGGGCCCAAGGTCTTTCATGTAGATTCTCTCATTTGATGATCACAATAACCTTATTAGGTATGCCAAACTGGTAGCCTTAGCCTAAATTTACTAACAAGGATTTTGAGGCTCAAAGAAAGAAAATGATTTATAGACAGAGCATCAGTTTTTAAGTAATGAATCTTGCTTTCTATTTCTGACTCTGACTTCTAGCCTTTCTGCTTAACCTTGGTCAATTCCCTAACCCATTGTTGGTTTCAATTTCATCATCTGTGAACTAAAGAAGTGAAAATGAATGGATTTCTAATTTTTTCATGTTATTTTTTTGAATATTTTATTTATTTATTTGTCAGAGAGAGAGAGAGAAAACACAAGTAGGGGGAGCAGCCGGCAGAGGGAGAGGGAGAAGCAGAACTCCCTGCTCAGCAGGGAGCCTGACGTGGGGCTCGATCCCAGGACCCTGGAACCATGACCTGAGCTGAAGGCAGACGCTTAGCTGTCTGAGCCACCCAGGCGCCCCTCTAATTTTTTCGTGTTATGATTCTACAGCTTTTTCCCTATAACATAGTCAGGTTCTTAGAGTTTGGCACCATATGGTTTCAGAATCGGGAACCAATAAACGTTTTTTGTTTTGTTTTCAATGAAATCAAACAATCATCTTCAGACATACTGCCCTTGACCCAGATGTAATGAGCAGATGGAACAAATCCTTCTTTGCAGTGGAGTAGGGAAGCATCTGCAAAAACATTTTCACTTTGAAAGGAAGAAAGTCCATTATCTCAGCCCCTTATCTGCAGAGAGAAATTTCACCCATAGCATTTTGCTTGCAGAAAGGAAAGTATGTGGCTCTGCTTGGTCTTACTGGGGAAAAAAAGCACTGAGACACAGATGGGACCGTCACTGAAGAGTGATTTCTACATATGAAGACTTTGTAGACTGCATTGGAATTGCACTGGCACCACAGGATTGGGGACAATTGTAGGATCATTGTTTACCAATGTGATAAGACCTTATGCCTTTGGAGTCAGCCAGACCTGGATTCAGATTTTGACTTGATCATTTGTAATTTGTGCTTCTTTGCACTTATTTCTATTTGTGCTTCCCAATATATAAACAGAGTCTAGCACAGAACAGATACTGCATACATATCAGAGAAATAAAGTGCTACCTTTTCTTTGTGATTCATCAGCTGTATCTAGAAAATATATATAATGATTTCTGTCTGACAGTACTGTCGTGAAGATTAAATAAGCAAATGTATATTAGGATCCTGTATTAGTTTCCCAGGACTGCTGTAATGCATTACCACAAATGTGTAGCTTAAAATAACAGAAATTTATTTTCTCATAGTTCAGGAGGCCAAAAGTCTGAAATCACAGTGTCAGCAAGATTAGTTCCTTTTGGGGGCTCTGAGAGAGAAAAAATATCATGTCTGTCTCCTAGCTACTGGTGGTTGCTGACAATCCTTAGCATTTTTTTGGTTTGTGGCAATATAACTTCAATCTCTGTCTTCACATGGCCTTCTCTGTGTGTCTCTGTCTCTGTTTCTGTGTGTCTTTCTGTATCCAAATCTCTTTCTTGTAAAGAAACCACTCATTGGACTTAGGGCCCAACACAAATCCAGGATGATTTCATCTCGAGATGCTCAGACAGTATTATCTGCAGAGAGCTTACTTCTAAATAAGGCCACATTCTGAGGTTTTGGGTGAACGTGAATTTTTGAAAAACACTATTGAATCAATTACAGCTCCTAACTCATAGTAGAAGCTCCATTAAATTTAGCTCCCTCTTAATGCTGGAGAGAGCGTTATTTGATGATGTGGAGGTATACAATGCTACTATAAATAAAAAACGATACCATCTTCAATATTTTCGAAAACACACATCTGTTCCAAAAATGATTGAAATCTTCATGAACAAATGTATAATATATATATATACTCTCCTCTTTAGTCATGTAATAAGAGAAACTTGTGTTGTAGACATCTGCCAGCTCTCTGAGATAGGAGTCCTGATTATGTGTATTTTATTTGCCTCTGTGGGGAAGAATAATTTTTACTCTCCTTTTCTTCTTGGCTGAGACGCCCTGTAATAAAAGAACAGGAGAAAAACAGAAGAGTAATAACATGTATGCCTCCTATATACACGGGAGAGACCGAGGAAAACTGAGTAACTCCCTGAAATGGCCCAAGGTACCACCTTAAATACCATTTCCAGCTAATGGAAAAAGAAAATATTTGGTGGAGTAGAGCCAGGTTTTCAGGCAAAGCATAGGTAACAGGGGTTATGTTGTTATTCGGTTTTAAGTCCATGCCTTAACCGTTGATAAGTTTTTCCATAGTTAGTCATCCTCCTCTTCCTAGTACAGAGAGGGAGACACCCTAACGAATGGAGATTTCCCTTATGGGGGCCAGAGGCAGGCTGCCCCCAAATGTGCTACTTTGGCATATTGATTATTTTCAATTAAAGTTACTTAAAAAAAATAACCAGTGCAATTAGAACACTCTGACCCTCCCGCCACACCACTGTTGTCTCCAGAAAGCAGGAAATAAATCTCACATGTGAAAGATACCTTCCCTGTAACAGGAGCTAACAGAGACATCTTTATCAACAGAGACAGGGAATTCAGAACTGAGAAGGCTGTATAAATAAACCTTGTTACTTTTACTCATGTATTACCCCAGTCGAAATTCTGTTTAGAATTCCTTACTGATTGAAGCTCCTAAACCTAGTTTTTCTTTGTCCTGTCAATTCCTCACAGATTTATTTCTCTTTGCCTAAAGAGTATAAAAACTGCCTACCTTGGTCATTTCTTTAGGTCTCAATTTTACTATTGGGCGTCTGTGTGCATGTAATTAAACTTTCTTGTTGTTGTTTTTTTTTTCTCCTGTTAAATCTGTATCATGTCAATTGATTCTACACCAGCTACTAGAATCTCAAAGGATAGAGAAATTTTTTTTGTCCCCAACACCTTTATAAATGTAAATTATTCTTACAAAAGGGTAACTAACTTTTCCTTGGTTTTTAGAACTTCTCTCATGTCTGCTGTTTTTCAAAAGTAATCATCATAAAATAATCCTTATGCCAAGGATGCATATTTTTGGGTAACAAGTACTCCCCTTTACTTCTGTAATACCTTGTATCTGCTTTTTCCTATTTCCTTCATTGTTTTAGCTCTGGGGAATTCTTATTTATGTTTTATATCAATTAGAATTTGATTCAGCTTCCTGAAATAAAAAGTCCAAAATACCACTGACTTAGGCAATAGGGAAGTTTATTTTTCTCTCATCTAAAATATTTCCAGGACTGGACATTCAGGGCTAGTACAATTTTAAAGTCTTCAGGGATTGAGATTCCTCCCATTTTTCTGTCTCGCCCTCCTAATATGGTCTAAGATGGGTGCTGAAGCTCTAGCCATTGCATCTGTGTTCCATGCATTAGAAGGAAGAAGAGAGATTAGGCAATGGAGTGAGTTATCTTTAAGGAGCCTTCCTGAATGTCCCACACACTTTCACTTACATTACATTGGCCAAAACTTAGTCTTCTCACTTGTCTCACTTCAAGGGAGGTTCAGAAATGCAGTTGTTTAGTAAAGCATATTGACAAACCAAACAAGTTAGAGGTTCTGTTATTAAGGAAGAAAAAAAAAAGTGATATTAGGCTAGCAACCTTTACGACATTATTACTGAAGGAACTTAAGGAAGGCAAGAAGAAAATTCAAGGAGAAAATGTCCAAAAGATCGGAAGAGCAATGCTATGGTCATGCCTTCCTCTGGATTATTTTTTTCCATATCAGGCTTATTTCACACCACTTGGGTTTGTACACCTACCTCTGAAATTAAAAAAAAAAAATCTCACTCTCATAGTAAAACATAATGATTTCCACATTCATGAGCACTTGACACTTGTGGTAATAACCTGACATTTCTCTGCCCTCGAATTAACTGATGACCTTAATACATTTAAACATGAGTGCAAAAGAAATGGAGAGTAGATAGCTGAGTCTGTAGTTTGTGAGTTCCATTGTTGAGTCATGGCTTTATAATCCAATCTCTCCTTTTTGCCAGTGCTCATTCTTATGTATAAATGAGAGGTGACTACTTACAAATGAAGGAATCTATGGTTTAAGCATAACTTATCTCAAAACACTTGAGCACTGACTGACAGTACCTAAGTTGTTCTTTTTCCTTGGAAAAAGGTTATTTTACTTATTTTACTTTATGACTAAGGCATTGTGCCACTTTTTGCTAGATTTTAATGGTGTGCTGATGCACAGACTGGTACCAAACTGCTAAGATATTAATGATGAATCCATGTTGGAATCTCACTTAAACTTGTAAGGTAGAGAATAGTGAAGCCAGTTTCAAAGCCTACTCATGTGTAGCCATATTCATTTTTATTAGTCAAGAAAGGACGCCCACACCACTTTTGCATCATGCCTCTATAAGAAACAGAGTACCTATTGAGCTCTGAATAAATGACATTGACATTTGTATGCAGATCTTCTATTTGAAACTCTCTTCCTCTTTGCTTCATTGTCTTTATATTAGCAGGTGTGTTAAAATCATTGTTCTTTCCAAGAACGAGAATGATCATATTTTTTTATTGATGCTCTCCACTCTGGTTTTACTTAATGCATCTTAAATTTCAAAGAGATCTTGAATTCCTATTACCCCATCATCCATTATATTTTAAACCAAATACGGTTTGTTCTTTGAATTCAGAAATAGTCTAAACTTGCATGATGATTCTAGCAATGCAAAGAACTTTCCTAAAATGCTTCTCTATTAAGGAAAATAACCATTGTTTGGATTCATTTAAAGTAAAACCTGGGCATAAAAGCAAAACTGAGCAAACTAGAGCAGTGTGCCCCTCAAATAGCATGATTTTCAAAAAAATTTGTTGAATCTTTTGCATCCTGTGATCTCGTTAGTCATGAAGAGTCATTCCAAAGGCTGCACTAGCCCTCTTCCTTTCAGTGAAGCAGAATTTTCATAGCTTGCCTCACCCAGCTGTGAATTCTTCCTTCAAAATGCCAATATTTTTGTTGCAATTTTTCCCTTACACAACTCATTCACTTTGCTTTTACCAGGCTTTAACTGGGTGGCCTACCACAGATTCTCAGACCTAGCGTATTTACTGTGCACAGTCTGGACTGGAGCTGGATACTGAACTACTAGTGTTTATTCATTCACTGAGCTGGTCATACATATGGTATCCCATCTACTATTCTCTGTTTATTGTTGCAGGTATTGGCTCCTGGGATCTAATTAGTGCAATGATTTGTTCCATAAGAGGTGTTAATCCCATGCATCATATCTGGCATCAGTAGGACTCCACAGCCATATCTGAATTCAAATGTTTCTATTTCATGTTTAGATACAGCTGGAGGTCAAGATTTAATTGTATGGAGGGCAGGTGAAAACACAACTCCTCATTACTTGCTTTGCTCTGTGGTCTTTTAACCCAACATCATTAATGCTACTTCTAGTTCTCAGGTTGATATGCAGTCTTTAATGGCTGGTGTCCAGATCAAGGAGATCAGAGTGATTTCCTCATCTGTGGTTCACCAAGAAGTCCTCAGAGCCTCTGTTGACACTGTCACAGATACCTCCAAAACACAGAGGAGGTTGACTGACAATATCTGCTGATAATGTGGTATTTCTGGGTAGATACAATAATTTGAGATTGAAATTTTCAAAAGGACTTGTCACTTGAGTAGGAATGTTTCTCCACCTGTTTATTGCCCATTCACTCATTCATTTATTCATTCAGCAAAAATTTATTGAATGCCTACTCAAGCACCAAGCTCTGTTCTAGGTGCTAGGGACATAGTGAACAAGACAACAAGGTCCCAGCCTTCACAGAACTCATATTTTTGTGCAGGAAGCACAATAAACAAGGACAAACAAATTTCAGATGCTAATAAGTGCTGAAAAGACAATAAAACAGATGAGAAATATAGAAATGGAAAAAGTGTGATTTTTGACACTATTTAAATGTTCTCATCAGAGCCTTGTTGCTCATCAAGAGGCGTTCTGGGGTTTCTCATTTAAGTTTCTGAAATTCACTTGAAAAATGAGAGAGCAGATACACAATCAATCACATTCCCGGTCTAAATGTATGCCCACAGTCCCTACTGAAAAATAGCAGCCATCATTTCAACAATGAGATGGAAACCAGTGGTGTCAGGCAGACACAATCTATTAACTTGCTATTTGTTGCTGGACAGAGTGTCATAGAAATGCCTTTGCCAAACAACTGAGTCTGATACTATGCTACTGACCCAGAAAGCTGTTGTCAGTGATCACCACATGCAGGTTTCTAGGCCAGGTTTACTAGTGATGACTCTCTCCAAGGGAGGAGAAATAAGCAAGTTGAGATGAGGAAAACAATGTAGGCTATGTCAATATGGGTGCCCTCTCTTGTTGCTGGGGCCATGCATATAATTTGCCCCCAGCTTTGCTTCATTTTCTGTTTCTGGGATGTCCTATATGATGACTCTGTGTCTGCAAACAATTTATTACACTTGATTTCTGTTTGCTTTTCTGAATTTCTACCTCACTGCCTCCTTGACTTGTATTTATTTGCAGTCTGATTTCCTACTTCCAGTTTTTCTCCTAGTAACCTTGCCCTCTGGATACCCATTGCACAGCTCATACACTGGCATGAACACTAAGATATATGTGTACACCTATCTGCAAATGACCTTATGGGCTATGATCAATTGTGTTTTGAAGTCTTCACAGAAAAATGATTTTTTAAAATCTGCTTAGTTTTGAAAGGTTCCTGTTTTTGTTTACTGTTCTTAGTTCAAATCAGAAAAAAATCTACCATTTGCATTACCCTCATCACTCCTTCTCAGTTTCCACCCTAATTTTTGGTGGTCTTAGGTTAGTCTGTATAAAGTTTGAAACTTAATTTTCCTTCCCCACTAGTTAAAGACATAGAATGATACTTGGGTCTTATCTCAAATATGGAGTTCTCAACCAGGGACAGTTTTGTCCCCTAGGGAACACTTGGCAATGTCTGGGGACATTTCTGGTGATGGGGACATTTCTGGTTATCACAGCCTGGAGAAAGTTGCTACTGGTATCTAGTGAGTAGATGCTACATGGATACCACAGATTCTGCTAAACACCCAACAGAGAAGCCCTCACAACAGGAAATCATCTGGACCTGTGGGGGAGGAGAAAAATTCCCTCACCCTTTAGATTCTTGGCTGAGAGCTCCCCCACACCTCCACCCCTATAATAAAAGACAGATTAACAGGAGAAAAACGAACTGAAGTTTAATGACCTGCATACCTCTCATATACAGGAGAGATACCCAGGAAAACTGAGTAACTCCCTGAAATGGCCCAAGCCACCCCCTTAAATACTATCTCCAGCTAAAGAAAAAGAAGATGGTAGGAGCACTATATTGTATACCTGAAACTAATGTAATATTATGTGTCAATAATATTCAGATAAAAAAAAGGAAAAAAGAAGATGGTATGGATGGGTGAACCAGTTATGGGAGACTCTCAGAAAAAGCACAGTGAACAGGGGTCAGGTTGTGATGCAGATTTAGGTTGTCACTTTCTTCTTTGGTAGGAGTTTCTAGAGATTTGTTCATCCTTCTCTTCCTGATACAAAAAGGGAGACACCCTTACAAATAGAGATTTACTTTATAAATGTAAATGTCTCTTACAAAAGGGTAACTTCTCCTGAGTTTTCAGAGCTTTTCCTATGTCTGCTATTTCTTAAAAAATTATTTTAATAATCCTTATGCCAAAGAGGAATATTTTGGGGAGGCAAATTCTGCTCCCTTTACTTCAAGTATCAGTAGTGCTGAGAACTCCTGATATAGACTGAAGCAGGTTGATATAGGACTTTATCCATCCTCAGTTTCCACATAAAGCTTGCTCTCATCTTAGAAATATATAGTTTATGGATATCTTGAGGAATGGAGCATGGAAAAGTGTGTTTTTAATTATGGCCTGGTATGAGGAGAAAATTTTAAGAAAAAACTGAAGTATATGCAATATATTTGAAATACATGTAAATGTCATAATGTATCATTACTACATTAGTAAATTTTCAGTGTATTATATTTAACTAAATTTTGTAAATTAAGATTTTCATAACCACTTGAAATATATGGTTTTACTTGCATGGTTATAAAATTACTAACTGGGGCATCTGGGTGGCACAGCGGTTGAGCATCTGCCTTCGGCTCAGGGCGTGATCCCGGTGTTCTGGGATCGAGCCCCACATCAGGCTCCTCCGCTGTGAGCCTGCTTCTTCCTCTCCCACTCCCCCTGCTTGTGTTCCCTCTCTCACTGGCTGTCTCTCTCTCTGTCAAATAGATAAATAAAATCTTTAAAAAATAATAAAATAAAATAATAAAATAAAATAAAATAAAATAAAATAAATTACTAACTACATTCACCTTGAGGTATTTTTTTTTTTTGCTCTATACAGTTTTAGCTGTTGCATTACAGAAATTGTACTTTTTGAGTTTTGTTTGTTTGCATTGTTTATCAGCTTGTAAGATGATCAGTGTTCTTCATTCAGTCATTTGAACAGCACTCTCATTTGATTTTTCATTAATGACAAATGTGGAATCATTTGGTGAAGGGTTCTGGATACAGGCAAAAAATATTTTTTAAAGATTTTATTTATTTATTTGAGAGAGGGAGAAAGAGAGAGAATGAGCAGGGGGAGAAGCAGAGGGAGAGGAACAAGTTAACTCCAACATGGGGCTCAATCCCAGAGCCTTGAGATCATGACCTGAGTTGAAATCAAGAGTTGGGTGCTTAACCAACTGAGCCACCCAGTGCTCCCAGTTGAAAAAAATATTTTAAAAATAAAAATGCTAAGTATTCTCACAATTACGTATTATATAAAGAGAAAAACAGAAAAGCAGCCCTTTATCTTTCTAGTAACATTTTAAGATTAGTTATATCCCATAAATAACTTTTGGTTTTTATTACCAATTTTTGCTTTCTGAATTAAGAACAGTGAAATCAATATTCTGAATGATTGTTCAACTTTTATTTATTTCAAAACTAAAGTTAGTGGTTTTATTTGGTAAACCAAAGGCAAATATTTCCAATAAGGAAATACTTACCTGAACAATTTTGGCCTTAAGAAATGAGATAATTTAACAATTTATAGTCATGAACAAGGAAGGTATACAGAAAGAAAAATAATTTTTTCCAGGTTGTATTTCCTACAATTTTTAAAAGACTCAAAACAATAACTCTCACCTCCAAATCTTTCATGAAACTATTAGAACTTGCTTGTGTAAATTCCACTTGATAGCATTTCTTCTTGCCTGGAGTACTTAGGTAGAGAAGTAACAAAATCTATATTATGAGGCTTACTGGCACAGAGAGATGAATGATTATTTATAGCATTACATTTTCAAGAACTAAAAGACGGTGATTGCTGCCTACGTGTTTTTACTTGATTCTGTTGTTTCATGGCATTTTAAATAGTCCCCAGTGAGAAACACAGGGTCTGCAACTAAAAGTTTGGGAATAAAAGTCAGGATAACATAGTTAAGAGATTTAATGTTAGACGAACCTAGTTTCAGATTTGTGCCCCGCTCCACTAACCATTGCCCTTTGGGCAAGTTGCAGAGTTTCTCAACTAGTACTGCCGGTACACAGAGGTGTTAGTAGAGGGCCAATATATTGCTCTCATCAATCTTGGGGCAGCTAGAGGCCTTTGGCCATGAGCAGTCTTATTTACCTCCCTGTACTATGCGCATATTAATGTCTAAGCTTGTCATGTGATGGAAAAGTTTGGGAAGTGATAATGTCTGCATCTCCGATTCTTTCTGTGAAAAGTGGGATTGCTGTGAGAATTAAGTTACATTATTATTCTGTCCAGTAGACAGTGGGAGCTCAATATATGTTATATATGAGTAGTAGTACCAAAGGGTCAAAATATGTAATAAATGTATAAGAATCAATTATTTAAGAATTTGAACCTTTATACAAAATGCAAGGAGCATGGGAGGGAGAATCATATATTTATTTTAAATATTTTGAGAGAGAGAGAAAGAGCAGAGGGGGAGAGAGAGAGAGAGAGAGAAAATACTCAAGCAGACTCCCCACTGAGCATGAAGCCTGATGTGGGGCTCGATCCCAGGACCCTGGGATCATGACCTGAACCAAAATCAAGAGTGGGTGAATTAACCAAGTGAGCCACCCAGGCCCCCCACTAAGGTTTATTTTAATCTTGTGCATATATTACTTTTTCAAAAATTAGTGACTTTTTCAAAAGGATCTTAACCTTCAGTGTTATCTCTTGAGGGAATGTCCATGTAGGTATATTATTTCCTTTCTTTATTTTCATTTTTACCTTCTGTGGTGCTTCACCCAGGTATTGAAATTAACCAAAGTATTTCCATCGTTGAGTGAGCAGCTATCAGAGGAAGATGCTTTGTTTTGTTCAGTAGTGGCTGTTTATTCTTTCTGACCAGAAACTATATCTGCCATGCTTCTTTACCAGCCTGTCAAATTTTCCATTATCTCTGGCTGTGAATTTGACAACTTCCTGGGCTTCATTTTGTTGTCAGTCAGAAGAACATACTCTGTTGTGAGCCTGCCACTAGCCTTCACTTCCTAACTTTTTTCTTAATAATGACTTAAAAGAGCTTGCAACAGGAGCTATACCTCCATGCTTGCTAGACAGATACCCTGCCTACATTTGAGTCCATCTGGTGACTGCTATGAAGCTGTCAAATTGTACAGTTAGAAATTTGACTTAAGGGGTTGCACCTGATCTTAATTAAAACTAGGACACCACTGGAGCCCAAAGGAAAGAGAGACAATTTCATCCCCATGCCAGAAATCTGACATTTGAAGAGACTCTCCTATGTAGGATATCCTGTATTGAAGTAAATTCACCCGGTTTAAAAAAATATTCACCTCCTAATGTGTGCTGGGCAGTACACCACAGACAGAGGAGACTGAGAGTAGAATTCCACGTGTCCTGGACTTAAAGGAGCTTGAATTTAGCCTGTACCAGAATCATCTGGATAGCTCATAAACATACAGATTTTAAGTCTCCAACTCTAGTAGGTCTGAGCTGTAGGCTTAGGAATCTGCGTGATTTACAAGCATCTCAGATGATTCTGATACAGGTGAACTTTGGATGACCGTTCAAAGAACACTGCCTAGTAGGGGACACAGCCAGGTAAAACATAAAGAGAAGATTGTATTTCGGAATGATTATGGTGTTGGTGGGCAGTAAAGAGGGAACTTGATGGGAGAACTGGGTCCCTGTCATGGAATAGTGGGATGAGAGTACAGAGGCAAGGTCAGGCCAGCACATGCAAAACTTTGGATGTCTGTCTGAGGAGGTTGAACAAATTCCACATGTCATAGCATTTTAGCTATATCAAAGAGGTCATTAAAGAACCACTGGATGTTTTTAATAGAAAGGTGTTTTCGTGAGACTTATGTTTTTGGGAAGTTATTCTGGCAGCAATGTCTAAGATGAATTGGAGCAAAAGGAACTTGAGATCTTCTAAAGCCAGGAAACATCAGTTGTATTTGTCCAAGTGTGAGGTGACAAGGATTCAGACTAGGGTGGTGGCAGTGAACAGATACAAATGGCATACATTGTAAGGACTGGCAAGGCACAAAAAGGCTGCAGAGGATGAGGGTGAAAAAAGATCCAAAGGGGCTCTAAGGTTTGCTGCTAGAACTAATGAAAGGTTGAAGATGGCACTGACAAACATAGGAAGGTGATAAAGGAGAACAGATTTCCTGGGAAGATGAAGAGTAGACATTTGGACACACTGGATCAGGACTTTTTTTAAGACTTTTAATTTTTATTTATTTGAGAGAGAGAGGGAGCAAGGGAGAGAGAGCACAAGTAGGGGGGATGGGCAGAGGGAAAGAGAGAAGCAGCCTCCCTGCCAAGCAGGGAGCCAGACATAGGGCTGGATCCCAGAACCCTGGGATCATGACCTGAGCTGAAGGCAGATGCTTAACCAATATAGCCACCCAGGTGCCCCTCGATCTGGACTGAGAGGAGAAAGTATTCAAGTAGAGACATCTGGCAATTATTAACTGCAGACTAAGAAAAATGCAGACAATAGGTCCTAATAATGGTGACATGACCCCAAACTGTATTTTCTCTTTTGGGTTTTGTAGGAAAAAAATTATTGTTGATACACCATGAATGATGTTTATGTATTTATTTTTAAATTGCAATATTTACCATCTATGATGGAATAGAAACTGCATAATTTTCTTAGTTTTCTCTTAAAGTATGCATTAAAAGTGTCAGTGCATTAAAATGCCAGTGAACATTAAAATGTTCCTTTATGAACCAGGATAATGCTTTTCGAGGAGGTGTTTGGGCTGAAATTGCATGGATTTGATTTGAGCCCAGAAGGTAGTACAGACACTCTCCTAATGGCGGCCACATAACAACTTCTAGTGCATCAAGGACTTGCGAGTGTTCAGAAGTTTCAAGGGCAGAAGACGCTGAGGAAATAGGTAATAATGAAAAGTGGAGAGGCTGAAGTTGGTTGCTTTATAAATAGCTAAGATTCTTCATATTGTGTTTTGGAACTTTGTAGGAGGAAAAAACCCAAGTCTGGTTCATTGTGACAAAGGAATCAAGCAGTTCCAGCAGGAGAAACAAACATATACGGCTTTAAATAACATGCAAATATGTCAACCAAAGTGTTTATTTTTACCACAGTTTACAATTTACATAAAATTTTTTAATATTTCAGGAAGTCTGTGATATCTGTTCTCAGATGATCAATATATCTGAAAAGAAGCTATGTACTAATTTTTTTTTAATTCTCCAGGGACCAGTGAGCATGCCATGGGCCACGTATCATTTAAAGGAACCATAGCCAATATAATAAGCATTATTCATTGACTATAAAGAAATCCAAAAAAAGTTTTGCAGAACAGCCTGCATTGGACATTTAGGCCAAACATATCAGACATCACTTTCTCTGCCAAACAGATGTAATTGGGTATTTGTATTTATTTTTCAAAAACAAAAACAAAAACAAAATAAGTAACTTACAAGTTTAAGGACTAAAATTCAAAGCCTCATCTTATAAGTGATGAGAATTCTGCCAATACATAATATTTTCAGTGATTATCTGTGTAGGTCAGGGAAAGTCCATGTTGACAGGTGAGTTTTCAACTTCAAATGGTAAAAGGCAAATGGAATTTGACCTAGCTATTGATAAACTGTGTGATTATTTTCTTCCATACTAAGAAGGTGTCCAAGGTGGTACTGGAAAATCCTCTCAAAGGTTATTTTCTTCCTGACTGGAAACTGTAATGTTTTCTGGGTGATAGTTTCATAGATTTTTAATAGTCTTTTTTTTTTTAAAGATTTTTATTTTATTTGTTTGACAGAGATAGAGACAGCCAGTGAGAGAGGGAACACAAGCAGGGGGAGTGGGAGAGGAAGAAGCAGGCTCACAGTGGAGGAGCCTGATGTGGGGCTCAATCCCATAACGCCGGGATCACACCCTGAGCAGAAGGCAGACGTTTAACCGCTGTGCCACCCAGGCGCCCCAGATTTTTAATAGTCTTGGTAGACTTGACTACAATATTTTAAATAATTATGTAGTTGTGTATTGACAGAAATGAAATATTCACATTTAATAAGCTTAATTATTACAAAGTATCTCTTTGAAGACAATGCAATAATGGCTAGTATTGCATTTACTCTTTGAAGCATGGGCAGAAAAGAGTATCTAAACTTAATATTTACGCTGGTTGCCTTAGCTATAAGAAAGTGCACTTCAAATATGTCCTGAAAAGTGGTTGGCTTTCTTTGTAGCCCATATGCAAAGTGTAGGGAAGGAAAATTTTTTCCTTCTTCCCCTCTAGGTTCTTTGGCTGCTCTAATAATTAAATTGACATCAAACAGATTAACAGGAGAAAAACAAATTTCATTTCTCATGTACAGGAGCCCCAAAGATAGGAGGCTCAAATAAGTGACCAAAGCAGGCAGCTTTTATGCCTTTTTGACAAGGAAACAATAAATTTGTGAAAAATTGACAAGACAAAGGAGTTTAGACTTGGGGTAGTGGGTAGTAAATTAGTGAAAAAGTAGCAAGGTTCTTTATATAGCCTTCAAAAGCCTAAATTCCCCATCTCTGGTGATAAGAATGCCTTGCACCCTCCTGATACAGGGAGAATACCTTCACATGGGAGATTTATTTCCTGCTTTCACGGGAGCAAAGGAGGGTCAGAGTGTCCTTCTTGCACTGGCTGTTTCTCAAGTAACTTTAATTTAAAATAATCAATATGCCAAAGTGAGTACATGCTGCTCCCCCTCAAAAGCATTCGTTGTTTTAAAACACCCCCAAAATGAGGCCATGTGTCTCTGCCAAGGTGGATTATTCACTTGATGCCCCTCATTTAGGCTGGCTACATGTTTCAGCCTCTGAAGAGAGTTTTCCCAAGGATGTCAACTCAGCTAGTTGGAGGGCAGTTATGCATTTCTGCAATCCCAGGATCATCCACATTTGTCTTTGGAGAGGAAACCTGATGCAAGATACAGTCAGTAGTGCAGCCCTGCATTCATTCTCCATTCTTCCTACAAGCAACCTAGCCAGGCATAGCTTGGGAATCTAGGGGATATGAAAATAAAAGGGATGTGAGTAACATTACCTATTCCCTAATGCCTTCCTCTATTTGGCCACCAGTGCTACTGTTATGAGGGTCCACAGACTGAAAAGGACCTGGTGGCAAAGGAAGGTATGTAAAACCTTTTTCTGCAGGTTGAGCCCACCCCAAAGAGAAAGGTGAGTTGCATATCAGACCTCTTTCAGACATCTTAAAAAACAAACTTGGTGTCAATTCTAATACTTCTCTGAGTGTGCATTATTTCTCTCCTATCTAATACTCATTGGAATATATTGCTCCTTGTTATATTCTTCCATGTAATTCTAGAATAAGTCCCTGCCACTTCATTTGACAGTTTTACCACTAGGTTTTTTTCCTGTTTCACCAGTAATAGTGAGCTCTTTTGATGTGTTGTATGAGGGAAAAAATGTACCATAAAAAGATATCTATTAGAGGCAAGCTTCATAGAGCATGGATTTTTTTTTTTTATCTATCCTGGTCACTGATATATCCACAGTATGTGGCCCTTAATACTTCGAATGAATAAGTGAGAGAATAAGTGAAGGAATGAATGAAAAGTTATATGCTTAAAATATGGAAAAAATGACAAGTCATATAGAAATTACTGTTACTTTAACAACAAATTAGTTTCTCAAGCAAAGCTTAGTGTTATCCACAAGATCAATCATGGCACTCGGTGTAAGTTCTTCACAAATTAGCAGTAGCTCCTCATATCCTAAAGATTCTTCTTTCAGGAAATTGATCATGACTATGATTTCAATAGCTCACAGCAGAAATTCCAGTTTGCCACTTTTCTTCGCAGTGCTATATAACGGGATCTTTAGCCAGTGCATTTTAAAGTTTGAATACATCAGTATTCTCTTTTATTAAGCAAAGGGCGCTGCTTCAGGAATTCTCTGGTGGATCCACTCATTGTAGTCAGGGATGGCTATTCCACTGGGAGGTATTTTCTTATGTAAAAGTAGCCAACCATCTTTCTCATTAGTGTGGATTTTTACCTCTCTCACATTATTGAACAAACAGTACACCTTTTAACGTTTGGTACATATTGGTCATATTTCTTACCTAAAAGTCAAATTACATTTGATTGTGAATTCCTCAGATAAACAATGCTGCAGCTACATAATGAAAAGAAATTAAAACTGGAAAAGGTCTCAATGTATTACAGTGTTTCTCCTACTTCTTGGAACCTTTAACACATGGCTCACTTCTTTTGTTAAGTATTTTACTGCCAGTTTTAATGAAATGTCTTTCCTCCTTGTACATTTGAATTAAGAGTAAAATGACAAGCACCATGAAGAATGTATTGGAAATTGCTTTCATTCCATCATCTGATAAAGCCAAATCTACTTCTTGCCTTACACTCTATTACAGACACTAAAATATATACACTTTGAAAATTCTAACATGTCTCTATTATCATTCAAATTTTGTAGCTTATAACAACATATATAGAACTCAGTGCCCTATTCTTTAAGAACTAATGCTCACTAGAGGAGTAATAATTATTAAATTAAATATGTAACATGTAATTTAATATAAACCATATATATGAGTTGTGTACATAATTTCATAATTTGCTCCATTGGTATGGTCTCTTTCAATTCACTCTTTCTTTTATTCCTCCATAATTCTTCAATATATATGATGGGGCTCAGGGCAGGCTGCCCCAAAATGTGTCACTTTGGCATGTGGATTATTTCAAGCTGAAGACTATCAAGGCCCAAAAGATTCAGGAAGAGCTTTTACCTCCCCCTTAACTGCCTCTAAGAATTTAGAGAGAGGGGGGCGCCTGGGTGGCAACGTCGTCGTTAAGCATCTGCCTTTGGCTCAGGGTGTGATCCCGGCGATCTGAGATCGAGCCCCACATTAGGTTCCTCCGCTAGGAGCCTGCTTCTTCCTCTCCCACTCCCCCTGCTTGTGTTCCCTCTCTTGCTGGCTCTCTCTGTCAAATAAATAAATAAAATCTTAAAAAAAAAAAAAAAAGAATTTAGATAGAGGGCCTGGTCCAGGAAGACAGCTATATAAGTACAGAGAGTCCGCGCTAGGTGTGGTAAGCTGGAGGGAGCTCCACAGGGCCTGGAGATCGGATTCCTCTCTGTGTCGCATTGTCTGCATGGCTGACAAACATTTGTTTACCAAACATTTGCTTTCCCTATCTTTCTGTGAACAGTCTTCTTTCCCTTTGAAGCCCCAGACCCCCAACCGCTGTCTGCTTGGCTTAGGACGGTATATAAGCCTCAGTTGCCAGCCATTGAACCTCTTGTGTTTATATGAAGTTCCTATATGTATGAAATTAAATTTTTTCACCTGATAATCTGTCTTATGTCAATTTAATTATTACACCAGCCAAAGATCTAGAAGGGAAGAAGGGAAAAGTTTCCCCCCCTACATATATAATCTTTTCTACATTATCAACAATAATCTGTGTATACTTTCACCTTTGTATGCATTTGGCATATTCTTTACTCTTATCTCTGTCCTCAGGAAAATGATTTCAGGAATAGTGTGAATGTTGGAATAGAGATATTATTAACACTTGTAAAAAATAATTTCCCTTTCTCCAGTGGGACTTTCTCTAAGTATGAATATTAAACAAAACCTCCCATTATTTGCTTTAAAATTCCATGTTGCTACTATTATACTTTTAAAAAATTATTATCTCCCCACTCCCTAAGAAAAACATACACAAAAATGCTCATTGCAGCAGTGTTTATAAATGGTTAAAAAATGGGACAAACATAAGTGTCCCGTTACAGAATCCCAAAGATAATGTTACATCTGTGCTATGGAATACACTGTAGGGATTAAAATGAATTTATGACTATTACATAGTTACCTGAAAAATATATATATTAGGTAAGGTATAAAAAGACGAATGCAAATTTGTATCTATATTATGATTACAGGTATGTCAAAACAATATATGTATATACATGGGAACTAGAAAAGAGCAAGAACAGTGATAACAGATAAGCTGTTTGAGGTGTGGAATAGGAATTTTTGTTTTAAAAACGTTTTTGCTGTTACTGTTGTGAAAGTGTTTTATTTTTTAATGTATTTTGAAGTTTCCATATAACCATGTTTCCCCTAACCAACTGCTGATGATAATAGACTGTAATTAATGCATTGTTTTATCCTATTTAGCCTTTGGCGTTGAACTCAGGCAGCATTCATGGGCTGTTAGGTTTTATGACTCAATAATGACAGAACAGTTTCTTAAAGTCTAAGTGACCTCCAAATAGCTAAAAGATATGTTTAGATTCTTTGCTATTAAAGAATAAATAATGCGGCCTATTCTTTCAGCAGGGGAATTTATTTGGGTAACTGAAACATGTAAAAGAGAATTACCTACATGTTATTCATTGTTCTACGTCCATGGATGGAATGGAAGCTAAACACCTTACGTGAGCTTGACAAAATAAGTATAAGATTAATTGAAATATGTATTACTTTTGTCACAAATTATAACTGGATTCAGCTTAGTCAGGTTTAATTCAATATAACTTAATGTTTTTGACTTTCTGTCCTCTGACATTGGCATTATTCTAAATCTAGCTCATAGACAAGTTATATCAATTGTTCAACACTGTAGCTCCATGAGCAAGGACACAGAACTTTATGAATTAGTTTATTAGTATGCTTTTTCGAAATCACATAGAAAATAACATTCCACTGTGTGTGGTAGGCAGAATAATGGCCTTAGAAGGATGTCCACATCCTAATCCGAGAAACCTGTACCTATGTTACAATGGCACAAGGGACTTTGCCGATGTGATTAAGTTAAGGATCCTGATGTGGGGAGACTCTCCTGGATTATTTGAGTAGGATGAATATACACAAAAGTCCTTATAAAAGGAAGGCAAGAAGGTCTTAGAAGGAGATGTAAGGATATAAACATTGGTCAGAGGAGAAAGATTTGAAGATGCTGTGCTGCTGGCTTTGAAGATGGAAGAAGGGACCATGACAAAAAGAATGTAGATGACTTCTAGAAGGTGAATAAGGCAAGGAAATAGATTCTTCCCTAGCGGCTCCAGAAAGAATGCAGCCCTGCCCACGGGTTGATCTTAGCCCAGTGAGACCCATTTCCGGCTTCTGACCTCCAGAAAAGGAAGAGAATACATTTGTGGGTTTGAAGCCACTGAATTTGTGATAATTTGTTATGGCGGCAATAGAAATCTAATAAAATGTGTTTCATAGTGTGTTCCTGAAGAGCTCATGCAAATCTAAGGTTTTTTAAAAAATGTTTAATTTGAGTCTACTTGACACACAAATGTTACATTAGTTTCAGGTGTACGACATAGTGATTCAACTTCTCTATACCTTTCGCTGTGCTCCCACAAGTGTAGCTGCCATCTGTCACTGTACATCGCTATTATGGCATCATCGACTGTATTCCCTGTGCTGTACCTCTCACCCCTGTGACTTATTTCTTCCATGACTGGAAGCCTGTATCTCCCGCTGCCTTTTGCCCATTTTGCCCATCCTCCCACACCCCCCTCCCCCAACCATCACCTTGTTCTCTGTATTTATAGGTCTTGCAAATCTAAGTTTTGAAGCTCGTAAGATACCTACTTTTTTAAACATGGTGAGGAAATTCACTATCTCAAGGAAGCTCAAGGAATGAATCCAATTTTAAAGGAAAGACACCTTTCCCATTGTGAAAATCCGCCCAATACTACTATGATTTGTATGCTTTCATTGTTCTTTGCCATATTTTTCTAACACAGAAAATGTTAGAAAATACCCCCAGATAAAGCAACAAATGTTGCCTCGTCGAGTAGAAAGTGTGAGATTCAGGACTTGTAAGCTTAGAATGTGGGTCGAAGGTTTCAGAACTTCAGGGGTCATTGGAATGTTGGTAGTGGTGGCTGTTGAGGGTTTCTTACGTTTCTCCTTCATAAGGAAACCTATCCCCTGTGTACCACAGGACTTGCCGAGGTTTGCCTCCAGATCTTGAAGCTTGCCTCCGGCAGTGAAATTCCTAAGAACGGGGCAAATCACAGAATGAAATGGGGGCTCAGGTGTGAATCAATGCAGTTTAGGAACTCACTCCCTCACCGAACAAAAGGACCCGACCCCGGGTGGGAGCAGAAGTGCGGATAAGAATGCACAGGCGGCTCTTTCTAGCAGAGTGGAAGTTTTTTCAGTGTAGCCCGGGGACATTTTCAACCGTGACCTCGCCCATTACTCTAAAGAAACAAAATAAAAATTTTTCCGTAGCTCTAGGCTGCTACCCCACAGTGTAGCAAAGGTCAGAGTTTGCTACCACTCTGACTAATTTTCATGAGAATAATCTCTGCTCATTGTATAGGAAGCTGCCTACAGTTTGGCTATTGCTGCACCTTGCAAGAAAATGCGGTAAGACTCTTGGAGCATTCAGCAAGGACTTTTTGTAGATTCCATTTTATGAAAAAAGTACCCAGCATGTGGAGTCAAAATAGGGATTAGGAAAAGTGTGAAACGAACCAAACCAAAGTGAAAAACGTTGGACTATGTAGCTATTTCAGTAGTTCTGTTTTCTCCCCCTGCAGTTTGTTAATTGGTTTGTGAAACCCTTATCTGCCACTCCTCCTGAGCTCAAATTGCTCATTTACCCAACACTTTATTTTCTAGTATGTCAAAGGATACACAGCGTATCTCCTGATTCTTCATAACTTCCTTGGAGTTAATTGGCAAGTGAGGAATTCTGGGCTGTTTGAGGACTGTGTTCTGGATGCCCGGCTGGGGATCTAGAGTAGGACAAGGATTGATGGACACTGACCTCATGTTGATTTGAGTGTATAGAGCTTGTTAAGCAATTGGGGAGCATGACTTAGAGGTGGCATTATAAACAGAAAGATTCGTCTGCTGCTCCATCACAGATTCAGCCTCTATAAATAGAGTCCACCTGTTCATTTCTTCCCATAAATGAAGATTTGTTGACCCATTGTTTGCTGCTAGTAGAATATATCTCACACTAATTATGGTTATGGTCTTACATTCTTTCTTATTTTTAGGTTAACATTTTCTTACTTTACTTTATGTCAAGTTTATTGCATTATAATCTATATAGAATAAAATGTGCGTGAGTTTCGGCAAACACATATGGACGTGTAACCATGATTATAATCAAGATATAAAATATTTCCATGACCCCAAAAGGTTTTATCCTGCCCCTTTGAAATCGGTTATTCCTCCCCAACAATGTTTGAGGCTTACCAATCTGCTTTTCGTCGTCATAGATTAAACTTTTCCAAAATGCCGTATAAATGAAATCAGACAGTATGGGCTACTTGTGTCTAATTTCTTTTGTTCATCTTTGAGATATATCCATGTTATGTGTGAATTGATAGTTCACTTCCCTTTTATTGCTTAGTCATAGTCCATTGTATGGTTGGACCACAGTTTGTCCATTGCCGGTTGAAGGATATTTGGGATCTTTCCAGATTGTGCCTATTGTGAATAATGTTGCTATGAACATTCATGCACAGGTTTTCGTGTAGATGTGTTTTAATTTCTCTTGGAAATGCTTAGGAGTGGAATCATTGGGTCACATGGTAAGTGTATGTTTAACTTTGTAAGAAACTGCCAAATTGTTTTCCAAAGTGGATGTACCATTTTGCAATTCCACCAGCAATCACAGGAATTCCAAGTTGTTCCATATTCTCACCAATACTTGCTCTTATCACTTTTGTTGATTTTAGCCATTTCAGTGTAAATGTACTGGTGTCTTTTATGGATTTAATTGGCATTCCCTTTTGACAATGTTGTTGAATATTGTTTCATGTTCTCTTTGGCCATTTGTATATCTTTTCTGTGAAAAGTGTACAAATTTTTGTGTGGCTTTTAATTTAGTTGTTTACCTTTTTATTATTCTGTTGTAGATGTAATTTATATATTCTAGATAATAATCTTTATTAGATATATAGGTATCGTAAATACTTTTTCCCAGTCCTTTTCATTTTCTTAATGATGAGGAATAACTGATTCACTTAGGTATTTGTCAGCTACAAACATGTCCAAGTGAAGTGATCAATGATGCTTTTCAACTTGGCTATGTGACAAAATACTCAAAAAGTTTAAGACTTTTTTGTTAAGATGTTATTTATTTATTTGACAGAGAAAGAGAGAGAGAAGGAACACAAGCAGGAGGAATGGGAGAAAGAGAAACAGGCTCCCCACTGAGCAGGGAGTCTGATGCAGGGCTCTATCCCAAGACCCTGGGACCATGACCTGAGCTGAAGACAGACACTTAACTGACTGAGCCACCCAGGCGCCCCAAGTTTAAGACTTTTAAATTTTAGAACAATTAATTCTAATTGCGTGACATTTTCAGGGACTCATGAAAATAGAAGCACAAAGGTAATATTAATATTCTTGACATAATGAACAAAATCTTCCTTGTTAAAATTCTCCTTGCAAGAATATAGAATCAAGGATCTATACATTGAGTACCCTTCTCATGTAATTATTTATTATACTGTTTGATTAGATTTTTTTAATTGAAAAGTTATGTTGATTTTGTATTTTAAGTATAGAAGAATTTTTGTGTTCAGGGAGTCAGAATTCTACACATTAACACAATTCAAAAATATAGATTGTCAAAGAGCTATTTCAGTTACTTAACATTTGAAATATTACATTATGTTAATAATGAGTTTTTTAACATGTGGTTTATGGATACATATATAAGGAAGGAAGTATTGCACATTAAATACATTTCTACCAATAAATCCATGCAGATCTAAGAAAAAAATAACTCATAACAGGCGGCAACTACAGGACCTATGGAACTCATGGAAAGGATCGGTCAGTCAGACAAAATAATAAAAAATAGCCTCATTAAGACGCATCATGTTAAAAATTTAGTTATAAAGGTGAACTAAAAAAACATATTAAAAAGACAATCACTGTCTGCAAATGTCAGGCTGCCCTCAGACTTTTCCTCTGTAATACTAAGTATCAGAAAACAACTGTTTGATAGATACATACTTTTTTAAAAGATTTTTATCTATTTTAGAGAGGGAGACAGCGGGAGCCGGGGCTGGGGAAAGGACAGAGGGAGAGGGAGAAAGGGAATCTCAAGGTGAATTTAATAAATTTCAGGAATTTAATTTATAAATTAAATTTAATAAATCTCAGAAAGCAATCAGATAAATTCAAAGTGTAGGAGATTATACAAAATAAATGGCCTTATTTCTTTAAATGTCAATACCATGAAAAAGTCAATATTGTAGATTAAATGAGACTAACAACTAAATGCAATGAGGAAAGCTTGACAGAATTCTGATTTGGAAAAATACATAAAAGATACTTAGGGTATAGTAGTGAAATTTTTAAAAGGAATTATATGTTAGAAGAGATTCAGAAATTGTTAATTTTCCTAGGATGGTGATAGTTTTGTGTTATGTTGAAAAATGTGTTTAATTTTGGAAGAGGCATGCTGAAGTTTTAGGGCTGAAGAGTCGTGATTCTTGGGACTTAATTCCAAATGGTTCAAGAAAAAAAATACACATACACACAAGCATGTACTCATGTATATACATATCTAGATAAATGTGGCAAAAATGTTATCAATGGTCAAACATGTATGGTGAGTTATGGGACTCATTATTCCAGCACTGCCTGCCTAGTTAACAATGTGGGCTTTGCTGTGAAATCCACCGCTTATTTTGTAATACTCCAGCATCATGACATTCTGGAATGATAAGTTTAAAAGAATTCAGTGTTATTTTGAAGGGAAAAAAAGCAACTAAGTTGTGTAGCACTTGATTGAAGAGTAGGGTGAACATCACTGGGTAAGGAAAGCAAAGGACTGGAGAATTAAAACCAGGGTCTAGAATGTCACAAACATGGCTTCCATCACCCATACCCCTTTGGCTTATAAAAGTGAGCCAAGTTTATGTTTTTATTTTTATTTCATGTTGATTTTGTTTTTGTTAACATTCATCTGCTTTCCTTATTCGTTTCTAATTCCAGGAAATGGACACCTGAGTATCTCATAGCCATTGTACTTATATTCTAAAGGATATGGACCTGTTCCCAAACTGGCAATGGTTAGTACAGCTCTCCCTGGTCTGCTAGACAGTGCACACAGTTAATAGAGCCTGTTCCTTGTTTATTGCACAGAAGGGCTATCCATCACCCAAAGCACATCCAAACATACAATTGGAACTTGAAAAAAGAGATGTTTGGCTAACTGCATCTTATACCTATAATTTCCATGCAAGTGAAATACCCTGTTTCCTGGATGGGTATGCATTTATTTTACTACTACTAAAGTGACTGATGTATGGATGACTTTTAAGGAGTATGTTTTAGTGCCTGTCTATAAAATATATCTTCTGAAAATACAAATTTATTATCGCAGGCCCTGATCTCCATTCCGTTAGAGCTAAAAGTAGAACGTGCTATTCTCCAATTTTGATGCTCCTTTTAAAGTACATTCAACCTCAATCAAGTTTCACTTTCCAGTTTGAAAATTACTGTACAGTTTTCTTTTTTCTTATGTTCTTTATAATTAAAAGTCACTCGTGTATGCGTGTGTGTGTGTGCGCATGTCCGCACGTGTGAATGTTTAAGTGAGTTGGGGGAAAGAGAGAAAAGGAAAGAGCAAAGGAGGAGTGCACAGATAATTTTTATGTTTGATTGGCATTCATTGAGACACATTTTATCAAAGACGTTGGGAAACCCAAGTTAGTTTGTCTGTTCATTCATTTGTTCACCCTTTTGTTTATTTATTAAACATTCTATTGCATTCATTAAATATTTCTTGAGTATCCATTCTGTGGAAGGCCCACATTGGGGACATAGAAATGAATAAGACAAGCTTCCCCATTTTAAGTATTTCCTAATCTAGTAGAGAAGATAGCAAAGTCCAGAGATTTCCATGGGGTGCTGAGGTAGGAGAGAGAAATGGTGCCTAATCCATCCTTGGAGGCCAGAGGGTTGAGTTATATATGGCCATTTTCTTTTTTTTTTTTTTTTAAGATTTTATTTATTTATTTGACAGAGAGAGAGACAGTCAGTGAGAGAGGGAACAAGCAGGGGGAGTGGGAGAGGAAGAAGGAGGCTCCCAGCAGAGCAGGGAGCCCGATGCAGGGCTCGAACCGAGGACCCTGGGATTGTAACCTGAGCCAAAGGCAGATGCTTAAGGACTGAGCCACCCAGGCGCCCCTATATGGCCATTTTCTGAATCTCACTCAGGCTTTCAGCAAGTCACTTCCCTTCCTGGGGTCTCAGTTCCTGTATATCTACAATGGGGGAAATGTTTTAATCTTGGGGGACTGTGATGAAAATTTAGAGATAAGTGCAAGTAATCTCAAATTTCTAAAGGCCCAGACATGTGGAGAATTTTTTTGCTATCATCATGGTTGCATCCTTGTGAACAGAAAGGTTAGGGGGAAAGTTCCAAGTAGTATCAACCACTCCCCTAACGTGACTTGAAACCAAAGAATTAGGGTCAAAAGTAGAATATTTGGATGAATAAGTTACAAAAAATGTGCTTCCTACAGGATGGGTTTCAGAGCAGCTTGCCCCAAAATGTGCCTCTTTGGCCTGCAGGTTATTTTGAGTTGAAGACAATAAAAAAGTCCCAATGACTCAAGAAGACCTTTTTACCTCCCTTTTAACTACCTAAAAGAATTTAGATGGAGAGCCTGTTCCAAGAAGAGAGCCATTACCAAAGATAATTTCATTTTACATCAGAAAGACTTCTCCATTTAGCCAGGCAAACATTCGTTTACCAAATATTTGTTCTTCCTATCTTCCTGTGAATTGACTTCCTCCCCTTTGAAGTCCCATATCAATAGATTCTCAGCTCAGTACTATACATGTACACCTCGAATGCCTGACTGTCAGTGGATCTCATATCTTTAGGCCCCATGAAAATTAAGTATGTTTTTTCCTGTAAATTTCTCTTTCATTACAGGGGATGTCTAGCCGAGAACTTTCAAATTAGAGGGAAATTTATTTTTTCACCTCCAGTTTTGTGAGCTAGCCAAGAGATACTGAGACACCATACTCACTCTGGAGCCTGCAGACGAGATCCTAGAGAACTGACAGAAGCCAGCAGAAGGTAAGAATTCTTATCAAAGTCAGCTCTCCTGGATCTCTTTGTATGCCTGGTAGAGAGAGGAAGGTAAAAATTTTTCGTCCCTTCCTTTTCTAAATTTAGATGAGCAGGAGAAAGTATTTGTGGAATTACTTCATTGGGTATATTGACTTTGGTAAAGATTTGCTAACGAGCACTCTTGTTTTCTTTTGATCCTCTTACTCCCAGAGATGGACATTGTTTTCTTTTTCTGTCTTTTGTGTTTGTCATAAGAAGGTAAACTTGTGAGGTTTTCCTTTTGTCTTGTTCTGTGTTCTGAGAGCTTGACTTTGTGAACAGTAAGAATATTCTCTCTACCTCTATCAACCAGAAAGTTCATATACCTGAGCACCTCTGGTGGCTGGTCAAATAAACTGGAATTCTGATACGTGATGTCACAAGCAGCGTCCTTTTTGTCCACTTATGCCAGCTCTCAGGGCAGTTTTCATAAGGGGACTTTGTCATCTCAACCTTTGTTGTCTTGTTAGTGCTGGAAAAGTTCCATTCTAGTAGTGGCTGTCTGGTGTCATGGATTGGCAGGTTCATGACAAGAAGTGTCTCATATTCCCGTAAGAAATGGGAGACATCATTTCATGACACAGTTCTTACCACCTGTGTCAATGAAGGCCTTTACTTTCTGAAGCTAACTGTGGAGTAAACTTTCTGGATCTTGTGAGGGCTGCATTTTTTGCACTCTTCTGTGGGATGCTTCTTGTGTCCCTGGGTAAGCCATAAAAAGGCTTATTGTTTGAGTGACTGTTGAGAGGAACAGATCTGACTCATCATTGGCCAGATGATGGATCCTTTGAGTTGGAAAAGCCTCTATGTTTAAAAAAAAAAAAAAAGTTTGAGAGCTCTCATCCTAAACAATCGTCTTATTGATACCTATGGAAAGATCAAATTAAAAGGTAGATACAAGGGGCGCCTGGGTGGCACAGCAGTTAAGCGTCTGCCTTCGGCTCAGGGCGTGATCCTGGTGTTATGGGATCGAGCCCCACATCAGGCTCCTCCGCTATGAGCCTGCTTCTTCCTCTCCCTCTCCCCCTGCTTGTGTTCCCTCTCTCGCTGGCTGTCTCTATCTCTGTCAAATAAATAAATAAAATCTTTTTAAAAAAAAGGTAGATACAAAAAAAAAGGTGGATACAAAGAAATATAATGGCTAGCCTTAGGGACTCCCTTAATAAAATGAAAGAACAGAAATTAAACTTAGAACAAAGTAAAGTTTACATCCAACATAAATTCCCTTTCTTCAAATCTGGCCCCTACTCCTCAGCAGATTCCCTTAACTCCCAAAACTCCTCCACCTTCCCCAGAAAATCCCTTAAACACCCAGCTGCCTATTTTAACTTCCCTTTTCCTACAAGATTTACAGAGAGCACTCATGTCTAATCTCCAGGCCTGGGATATACAGATTACTTGTGTAAATGCTAAAAGCCAGGAAATAAATTTAGCAGAAGCACCTGGGATGGACAGCAAGTCTCATTTTGCTGGGCTCTATAATCAGACTTTGCCAGCTTTAGGTCTTCCTATGCAATGTCCTTTACAAATATATCCTAGACCTCCACCTAAAGAATTCATTTCCCCTGGACAGCAGAAGATAGAAATCTATGGATTTCTATCTTAGTTGGAAGTTTTCTCCCTGATATAATAAAAGGCAAATTCAAAATAGTGTGGTTGAATGGGCAAATTGATCTCTAAACATAATAATGGAACAGGCTCCCTAATTCTTTGAAGATAGGTTGCAGGAATGCAGATGAAAAAGCCTTAAAATCAACAATTCTTTCTTTTTTTGTTTTTGTTTTAATTCCAGTAGAGTTAACATAGTTATATTAGTCTCAGGTGTACAATTAAAATAATTCTTAATTTACAACTTGACTCTTTAGAAATCTAAACAAAAGCATAACTCTGAAAGCAACTCAAAACCCACTCAGACCCTTTCCTATTTGCTTTCAGATACTTTCAGATAATGTAAAACATAAGGATATTGGAGACAAAATTGTCTTGTACTTAAGAAAAAGAAGGAAAACTTTGACTAGTAATTACCCTAAACTTTTGATAATAGACAAATATACCCCAAAACTCTGAGGAAAAAAACTTGCATTCTCTTTCTGTCTCTTGAACCTGTAAATCATCATGTCTTTGAAATGAAAAGACAGCCCACAGTCTTCTGAGACTGAAGGGAGAAAAAGATAAAGAGGCCTTAAAAAAAAAACAAAACACACACACAGTGACACCTGGATGGCTCAGTTGGTTAAGCATCCGAATCTTCATCTGCTCAGGCCATGATCTCAGGGTTGTGAGATGGAGCTCCCTGTCAGGCTCAGAGCTCAGGAGGGAGTCTGCTCCAAATTCTCTCTCTCCCTCACCCGCCCCCCAATGCTGCACTCTCACGGGCTTTCTCTCTCTCTAAAATAAATGAATAAATCTTAAAAAAAAAAATAGAAACTACTAAAAGGGATTTCTTTTTTTTTTTAATTTTTTTTTATTATATTATGTTAGTCGCCATACAGTACATCCCTGGTTTCCGATGTAAAGTTCGATGATTCATTAGTTGC
>NC_048238.1:104292261-104292792 GCF_002007445.2 Ailuropoda melanoleuca | reverse complement strand
TAGTAATTACCCTAAACTTTTGATAATAGACAAATATACCCCAAAACTCTGAGGAAAAAAACTTGCATTCTCTTTCTGTCTCTTGAACCTGTAAATCATCATGTCTTTGAAATGAAAAGACAGCCCACAGTCTTCTGAGACTGAAGGGAGAAAAAGATAAAGAGGCCTTAAAAAAAAAACAAAACACACACACAGTGACACCTGGATGGCTCAGTTGGTTAAGCATCCGAATCTTCATCTGCTCAGGCCATGATCTTAGGGTTGTGAGATGGAGCTCCCTGTCAGGCTCAGAGCTCAGGAGAGAGTCTGCTCCAAATTCTCTCTCTCCCTCGCCCGCCCCCCAATGCTGCACTCTCACAGGCTTTCTCTCTCTCTAAAATAAATGAATAAATCTTAAAAAAAAAATAGAAACTACTAAAAGGGATTTCTTTTTTTTTAATGTTTTTTTATTATATTATGTTAGTCGCCATACAGTACATCCCTGGTTTCTGATGTAAAGTTCGATGATTCATTAGTTGCGTATAACACCCA